>NC_077228.1:476202160-476279660 GCF_027887165.1 Monodelphis domestica
CAGGATACATAGTTTCTAAAATCCACTAGGAATTAAAATCCAAATGTAACTGTGTAGGATACAGGAAAAACCTATATACCATGGCTTCCCCAGTTTTAGGTCATTTTGTCACATGACATCTATCTAAAACATAAAGAAATGTGCAAGTAACAAAGAAGCAAAAGCAGAAAAACTCTAGCACCACTGTATATTACAATAGTAGGTACTTAGGAAATTTTGATTGAATTGAATTGACTTCAGAATTCACAGAATATATCAATCACCAACCAACCCCTTAAATACTGGAAGTTCTCAGACCTGAAAAACATACCTAGGAAGGCAGACAAATAGAAATCAGATTTCATCAAAATGCAAATGTGTCTGCTTTGGCCCCTACTGTTTATATGAAACTATATTTGCATAACTGCTTGCTATCTGACATTTCATGATTTCAAGAATTGACTTATTTCTCTCATGAGATAATGGCTTCTCACTCACTAGAAGTCTTCAAACAAAGAATGGTTTAACCATTTGCTTAACAAAGTGTGTGGCACACAGTAGACACTAAATGAATGTAATGACCGATTGATTGATAGTATGTATAATTATATATCTTTATATGTAGATATTATCGAAACACATTGAGTGAATTCTTAGTTGCTGGATGTGCTAGATTGACTCCACTGTTCTTGCCAACATTGAGATTCTGTGATTCTATGAACCATCCCTGTTAGCCATTGGAAGAATATTATTTACCATTTGGTCCTTAGGAACCTATCAATATATTAAAAAATGGTTAAGCAGGGATTTACCATTATTAGAAAATGTCAAGCATACTGTAAAGAGGAATGCAATCAATTCAATTATAGGACTGTCATTTCTAAGTCATTCATTCATTTATTCATTCATTCATTCATTCATTCAGTAGGCATATATTAAGGGGTTACTATATAGTGGTCACTGGGCTAGCTACTAGTGGCACAAAAACAAAAAATAAACAGGTTTTGATTTCCATGAGATTACACAGAATATACAGGTGCACACACATGTACATTTATACACACATCTATATGTAATACACATGCATATGTTTATAGGTTACACACCAAAGTATCTACATATGTATATGTAAACATGGTACATGTGTATCCATGTTATACTCATGTATGTATATGTATACTCATGTGTGCGTATGTACATATTGTTACAGTCCTGTATTTGCACATAAATATGTTGTTGTTCAATCATTCAGTTCTGTCCAACTCTTTGTGACCACATTCAGGGATTTCTTGGCAAAGATCCCAGAGTGGTTTGCCATTTTTTCCAACTTATTTTCAAATAAGGAACCAGACAAACAGGGTTAAGTGACTTGCCCAAGGTCACATAACTAGTAAGTGTCTGGGGCCATATTTGCACTCAGGAAAATGACTCTTCCTAATACTAGGAAAAGTATATCAACTCTAATTCAACTTCCTAATCTAATCAACTTCCTAATACTCTATCAACTATTCTGCCTAGTTACCCTGTATACATATATATATATATATATATACACACATATATAAAGTAATTTTTGGGGGAGACTTTAGCATTTATGGAGTTCAAATTGTCATTATGTAGGAGATTGTACTTGGGATGAATCTTGAAGAAGCTTAGCATTCCTCTTATTACAGATGAGATGGAAATACATTCTAGGACCTGGAAAAGAAATAGCTAGTAGAAGAAGCATGCAATTAAAAAAACAAAACCAGCAAATAGTCTAGTTTATCAGCAATGAAGCATGCCTGACTAGGAGGAATATGTAATAAGTCTAGAACAGTAGGCTAGAGTCAAGCACGAAGGGCTTCAAATGACAAACTCTATTGCTATTGCTCTCTTATTCCTTACCTGAATAAACCAATGTGGTGTTATAATAAAAGAAATCAATACAAAAGAAGATACGCTTTCTTCCTTAACATGGATAAGATGGGGAATGGCAATAAGCCTTGGGAATTCCATGCAATGAAATTAACTCCAGCTCTGCTGAAATATTGAGTAAAATGTGGATTTGTAGGGCCCCGTGTTGTTTAATCAGATTGAACGACAGGTTCAATTTTCAATACAAAGTTAATCCCACTTTCATTAAATATAAATGTTATTTATGGAAAGAAAGAGTCCTGCTGAGCCAAGAAGATCTCTCTTAGGTTACATATCTTATATTTGCTTAGTATTGATGGTTTTAAACCAAAAAGCATCTTTGCAATTTGAGTATTTGTTCCTTTCTTAGTATCGATTATTCTATTAGATTTTTGCCTACTAAACACAGTGTATGTAAAGATTTGCAGTATGATTTTACTGTATGAAATATGGAAGACTGAGAAAATTACTTATTGTGATTTAGACTTGACATAAATTACAAGCAGAAAAGATCACTATGGATTCATGAAAAAACATTTATTTAGAGCTTGCTGTGTGATAAGTACTGTGCATAGGAGATAGAAATGCAAAAATAAGCTAGTTCTACCCTCAAGGAACATATATTCCAAGAAAACTCATATAAGGCATTTATGGTCATGATCTAAGAGGAGAGTTTGGCATATGGTGTAGTCCCTGATCAACCATTCTTGGGTCACAGGCCACACAAAACTAGATGGCGATAGACTGGAGTTGGCCCCTGAGTGGGTTTGCCATTCCCTGGTGGAGTCCATACTGAAGAAATAAGTGATGTTCCAATATGTCTTAGAGCCCAGGGATTATTGGTACAATCCAAATTCAGTCACTGTTGAGAATCGGTCTGTATTATTTTCTGAATGCCTCTATCAGTTCTAAAATTAACATTACATAGGTCCAGAAGACCAATATAATTTCTTCTTCTTCCTTCCTATACTCTGCAAATTGCTAGATCAGATAAATAGATGAACATCTGCCTACACCATGTTTCTAGAAATCTCCCCAGGCATAAATTTTGGAAAAGAGAATAGGGAGGAGAATTGGAATATGTTAATATTCTCTGAGGCAGACTGACTAATTCTCAGGCATACCTTCTTAGAGAGTTCACTTACATAAGCTCTGCTGATTTCCTTTAGGGGCTGGACATGTGTTGATTTTCACAACTGCCTGAGAGTCTCTTCTGACAGGGTATATTGATAGATTCTGTGAGATGAAAACTACAGATAGAAAAGATTCACTAGTTTATTCAGGGCAATTCCCAGTGTGCTCTAGGCCAAAACCAGCTACTTTGATCCAGAGAAGCAGAGGTAGAATTCTCTTTGACATAGAAGAGGCAGAGGGAAAAAAAAAAGAAAGAGTGGGAACTGGGAAGAGCTAAAGTCTCAAAACCACGTAAGAAAGACATGGATTAAACTTCTTCCATTCTCTATAACCCTTTTTCTTTTCTGTAATGATAATATCCCATATTTATACACTATTTTGCTACTATATGGCACTTATAAAATTTGATTATCACAATATCCCACTTATGAGACCAGGTGGCATGGTACAAAGAGAGATATCCTCAGTGTCAGGAAGAACTTGATTCAAGTCCTGCCTCTCATCATACTAACTATATGGCCATAAAAAGTTACTTAATCTTCAAGCTTTCCTGAAAAATCACTAACTTTTTTGAAAATTTTATTTAATTTTATTTTTTTGGTTATAATACTCACTTTATTTCCCTCCCTCCCCTCCACTCACCCTTCCCACAGCCGACACGCAATTTCATTGGGTATTACTTGTGTCCTTGATCAGAACCTATTTCAATGATGTTGTTTGCACTAGGATTTTCATTTAGAGTCTGCATCCCCAGTTCCATCTATGAAGTTTCATCCATTCTTTCAATTAACAAGTATTTGTGAATAAGCAATCACTTATTAACAATCAATCAATGAACATTTATTAAAGTTTCCCTTTATACTAGTTGCTGGGCTAAGCACTGGGAATTTTTTAAAAAGTGACAATATCCTCACCCTCAAGGAATTTATGTTAGTGATGGGGACAATATGTTCTTAAATGGGCACATGTAAGATATATATACAAAATTAGTACAAGGTGATTTTAGAGGGGAATTGAGGGTAAAGAAATTGAGATTGGAAGGGTACAGAATGGCTTAAGGGCATTAGGAAAAACTAGGAAATACTTTTTGTAGAAGGTTAAGCTTGAATTGTCTTGAATTGAATTGTCAGGAATTCTAAGAAACAGCGATGAGGAGAGAGAAGATCCCAGGAATGGAAAACAGTTGATGCAAAAGCACATAGATGGGAGATGGGGAATTGTATATGAGGAAAAGAGATTAAATTAGTCTGGCTAGACTATAGAGTCTTTTTAGGGGAGTAACATGCAAAGTTTTAGAAAGGGCAAAAGTGAGAACATTCAATGATGAAGAGAGGAATTGTGGAAAATGGGGTTTCTTGAGTGTGAATGAAACATCTTTAGGGAAATAATCTTGGCAGTGATGTGGAGATTAAATTGGAGTGTGGAGAGATTCAATGTAGAGAAGCCAATTACATAGCTATTCCAATAGACCACCCAAAAGTTGATGCATGTCTGAACTAGAGTGGTGGCTACATGAATAAAGGAAAGGGGATATGATATATATGAATGGTTTAGTAACTGATTCAGTTTGGGGGGTGAGTGTAAGGAGACAAGAATGACAGTACGTTTTCAAACCTGTGCAACTACAAAGATACTGGTATATGCGATAATAATGGAATATTTTAAGAGAGTAGGGTGGGGAGAGTGGAAATCAGTCTTGTCTTGGACATACTGAGTTTGAAATGCTTACCAGGCATCCAGCTGGGGATTTCAATTGACAGTTGGTGTTGGATGACAAGCTCAGGAGAGAGAATAGCACTAGGTGGTCAACAGACTCAAATGCTTGAATGAAGCCAAAAAGGATAAGAATGAGAAAAGACCATTAAGTAGGACAATTAAGAGATCATTGAAAACTTTGGAGAAGACATTTTCAATGGAATGAATGAGGTTGGAACCTGGATTAGGGAGAGTTCAGTAATGGGAACAGTATTAGATGGCTTTTTCAAGAAGTTTATCTGAGAAGAGTAGGAAAAAATAAATAGTGGAGCAGCCTGTGAGATGACAGTCTTTGTATTGACATTGGGTGTTTCAGTCTCAACAATGGACTCTCTTGGCAGGTCTTACAAGATTATTAAAGATATCGAGGTAGTTTAGTTCTTAATATCATTTAGCCTGTTCTGATGTTCATGGGAAAACCTGGGATATCCTACTAAGTCAACAAGAGGTGCTGTCAGAGTTGAAACTTGAGGAGGAGGCAATTGGCACATCTTGCTAAGCCAAGAAGTCAATGTATATCTTTCTCCAACATGAGGGTCTCCCAGTACATCATGGCCACCACCGTAATTAGATACATATCGGCTTATCCCAGAAGACATTACATCTATGGTGACCTTACCAGTTTCACCTATGTTTTCCCTCATGCCCCTTGACCTAACTCAAATACTTTTTGTTCCTCATTTCCATATTTAAACTTTACTTCTAATGCTATGCTTAAGCAACCTTTTCTTTTTGTGTTTCATTCTGAGAAATCATTGAATCCAGATACTGGTGAACCATCATCTATCAGTTCTCAAGACAATATTCTTTCTCATTGAGTTCAACATCTGATATATAGCCTCTGTCTCCTTCTGTACTCCTTTCTTAATATTAGGGAATATAGTATACACATTCATATCTCTTAAAAAAAACCATTTCTTAGCTTCTCAATATACTCAACTCCCATAAAGTTGTATACTTTAACTTAGCTATTTAAAGGAAGTACTATGCTTGATGATGCCATCATCCTAAATTATTCTATTTCTATGTTCAAAAAATGCAAATTTATTTTATCTAATCATTATCCTGTACTAGGTTGGGGCAAAACAGATTCTTAGACCCATTGAGGCATTAGGGCTAGATTGAAAGGAAAAATTTTTGTTTGAGTTTTTGCTCTGATTAAAGAGGCTAAATGCAGGACAAAGAATTAAAAGAGTTTATAAAAGTATGTCAAGGTAGCAGCATATTTAGGGGTTGATCACTGGGATTCAGCAATGATTGGGATGAGCTTTTATTGATCACTTTAATTATGAAGTAAAAGATAATTCAAATAGGTTTGTTATCATTAAAAAACACTTGTGTCCTTGTATCTCTGTTCCTCCTCAAGCTAGGAGTATGTTATCATTTCCATGCAGGGGTTCAAACATCAAAGGTAGGGGCATTTGACAAAGAGCAAGTAATGCCAAAAGCTGCAGACCCAGTGTCATCTTCCCCAACAAAGTGTCCTCCAACACTGATTAATAAGTAGGGCTAGGAATAATGGCTCATTCAGTGAATATAACATTCAGTAGCTTTGTCTGGTGCCCAGGAAAGTTAAAATTATTGAGAAGTACATGGGAGTCAATAGACAATGTTCCTGCAAGCCCCTTTGACATCATCCCAGAAGGTTTTAGCTTTGTATAGTAAGGAGGTATCTTATGACCAATGGGCCAGGCACCATGGACAGCACATTACCCTCAGAAAAGAATACCATCTTGGACTTGGTAGTTTTTGAAGGAAACTGGTAACCACCAACACCTACCATTCCTCTTGGCAAGTTTTTTGTTTTTGTTTTTCCTGATTGTGTGTTAACTTCTCTGTCTGTAAGGAGCTATTGTGTACTTCATTTCTGCCTTCCTGTTTGCTTTTACTATCTCAAAGAACTCATAATCTGAATCGAGTACTCTAGATTTTGATCTGAGAGGGACCAAAGAAATAGAGCACTTTGAATGACATATTGTTGATGCTTAATAAATGCTTGTTGCATGAATTAATCTAGTCCACATCCTTTTGATCTATGGATGAAAAAACTGATGTCCAGAGTTTAAATAACTTAGCCTAGATTGCACAGATAATGGGTGGTATAATTAGGATTCAGTCCCAGGACCTTTGATTTCAAATCTAGTGATCTTTTCACTCTAGCACATTGTCAAACTGTCCCTCATACCCTTTTAATTGTCTTTTAAGTACCACCATGCATAGACCCTCTTCCCCTTTGTTGGTAAGGATTCTATAGCCTTATTTCAAGAAATTAGAGCTTATTTAACCCATGTAAGATTCAGGAAGAGCACAATGACAGTCTTCAAGTATTTGAATGACTGCCACATGTGGAGAATCAGGTCTGTTCTGTCTGGTCTTTCTGGTCCAGAGGGCAGATCCAGAAGATGAAAAACAACAATGATAGCAGCTAGCATGAATTATTATCTCCACTTTAAATGAATCAGAAAAGTTTCTCAACTTTTGCTTAGTAGATCACTTATCTAGTGAATAGCTGAGGCTGGATTTGAACTCAGATTTTTTTCCACTCCAGGTTTAGTAAGATTCCAGGTTCACATGCACTCTATCTGTGCCACCTAGACTGAAAGGAGCTAATTTAAGCTTCATGTCAGGAATGGAATAGTCTTCCTGGATAGGTTATAGGTCTTAATTCCATGGAGTTTTTAAATAGAGTCTGGATGACCATTTGTTGGATATGATATAGTGACCATGTAGCAGTTCTGAAACTTGGTGACTTTAGGGACCACATAATAGTCTTTATAAAACCAAACAAAACCCTTACCTTCTGCCTTATAATCAATACTGTGTATTGTTCCAAGGCATAAAAGCAGAAAGAATTAGAAGATGAGGGTTAAGTGACTTGACCAGGGTCATACAGCTAGGAAGTGTCTGCGGCCAAATTTGAACTCCCATCTCTTGGAATGGTTCTCAATCCACTAAGCTACCTAGCTGCTTCCCCATTATATGCTTAAAAATTATTTGTGCTTTCAAAGGATTTTTGTTTGTGTGGATGATATTTATCAATTGTTACCATATTAGAAATGAAAAGTAAAAAATGAATGATTTACTGGTTAATATATTTAAAATAATAAGCTGATTACAAGTTAATATGAATAACATTTTTGTTAAAAAAAGTTCTCCAAAACAAAAAAAAAATTAATGAGAATGGCATTGGTTTATGTGTTTTGTTTTTGTTTTTTGCAAATCTCCTTAACGCCTGGGTTAATGGAAAACAACTGGATTCTCATATCTTCTTCTGCATGCAATCTGTTGCAATATGTTATTCTGGGTAAAGAATATTAAGAAAACCCATCCTCATACAGATATGTGCTTGGAAAAAGAAACAGCATTTTAATTGGCACAGAATGTCTTGGTATAATCATCAAAATAGTTTTGACTTCATGAACCCTCTAAAAAAGTCTGGGGGACCCTCCTCCCCAAGACTGTCATAGCATACTGTTAGAATAATAGCATTCATGAATGGGTTGAACTAGTTGGCTATAAAGGATTCTTCCAACTTTTAAATTATATCATTTGGTGAAATTCTTATCCAGACCTTTTTCTCTAGACATTCTAAAAGGCAATCAGCCTCTTGTCAGATTTTTTTATTTTGGATTCATATTGTTTTTAAGCATTTTGCAATAAAATAAAATAAAACATTGTAGCCAACTCAATGCCCAGTGCATACTCTGAAAAAAGCAAGAAAAAAAAAATCTGGTGAACAACCGTTAAAAAATGAAAAGAAAGATCTCTGGTAAGGGGAGGTAATCGAGCTATAATTATAGCAATGTTTCCATAATGATAGAGGAATGTCATGGTTCATGTCTATCCTCTGCAAGTATTTCCATTGCAACACACAAATAAAACAGCAAGCTATATTAAAAAAAAAAAAGATAAAATTTGTTTGCAGGAAGGATCTGTACATTGAGCTCTGTATGTGTCTTTACACTCAGCTAATGAGTTGCCACTGGATGTTTTTGCTTTGCTCAGTGACATGTGGTACATAAATCATTGCAATATGTTAAATGCAAATGGTTGCTAATAGGGTAGCCATCTGCTCCATGCCAGAGAGTTTGCTAAAGGAATAAGGTAAACCTTCTTTCAGATCAGGACAAATTGCTCAAATGCTACCTTGCTAAAAAAAAAAAAATAATAAAATACAGCTGCCTTTGTTAGTTTCAACTACCAAAAGACGCCCCTTCTGCATTTCATTTCCATAACTGAACTCCTCAGCCACAATCAGCACTGCTCCTCCCTTTGCTCTACACCTCTGAAGTCAAGATTTTTCCAGAGTTGGCTGAAGCTCCCCTGAGACCTGGCTTTTCTGGAAGTCGTGATTGCGTTTGATTGTTTTAGAAGAATCGATAAGTAACTGGACAACCTCTCTCTCTCTTTCTCTCTCTCTCTCTCTCTCTCTCTCTCTCTCTCTCTCTCTCTCTCTCTCTCTCTCTCTCTCTCTCTCTCTCCTTATTCTTCTTCTTCCTCTCCCTCTCCCTCTCCATTTCCCTCTCCCTCTCTCTCTCTGTCTCTCTGTCTCTTTCTCTCTGTCTTTGTCTCTCTGTCTCTCTGTCTCTCTCTGTCTCTGTCTCTGTCTCTGTCTCTCTCTCTGTCTCTTTCTCTCTCTCAGATATCTTTACTAACAGAAATAAGACTGGAGACTCTTCCCTGTTTATCAGGAATGATATTTCTTCCTAGCTATAGATCACTGGAAGGTTGCTGGCTGATGATACATGACTGTAAAAGTCATCATTGTGTGCAGCTTCTACCTCCTATCATCTACAGTCCCGTATTTCTGGGGAAGATTTCCAACCCAAGAGGGACCTATGATTTTTCCACCAACTTACTCCTTCAGACACGTTGTCCCATCTTCCTAATGACCTCTGTTGGACTCACAGGCACATGGAGGAATCAAAAATAGGAGAGAAATGGGAGGCTCAGCTATTTGAAGCCCCGATTTTAGGACTAGCAAAAGGGTGAGACTTCTTCCTCATTCCTGCTCTATCTAATCATGTCATGGTTCAGGGTCATGAGTATGGTGTTTAAGAAGAAGCTGCCATGATGATCTATAACAATAATATCCAGCTGGAGGTATTACTCAGATGATGCAATACTGAAAACACAGCCTCGGCCCCGAACCAACATGTTTAGAAATTAACCAGGTGAATGAAAATTTTAAGGCACATAATGGCTGAAGTCAAATGCTAGGTCTGATTGCCGGTGCATCACTAGCTTGCCTGCCTTGACCCTGATATTTTTGGCATTCACAGTATCTGATTTAAGATTGTACTTTAGGGGATTCGCCTGCAGGAGAAGAGGCTGCAGGAGAGCTCATTAGCCCAGCAGATGCTCTGTCCCTGGACAAATTTTACAATGACAAGCTTGCTTCTGGGGGCCCGCGAAAGCCAGGGCTTTGTGGAGGTGGGCAGCCCTGCAGTGCAATACAAGCTTTTATTTGTTAAAAAGGGAATTTTGTACTAAAAACATTTCCCTTTGTTTGCTCGAATGAAAAGAAGAACCTCCTGAAGGCTGTCTGCATTTGATGACTCCATTTCAAAACACTCTTGCCAGTTTCAAAATGGAGTTGTTGCACTTGAAAGTGACATAGAACTATTCAAAGATAGAGACACTGCTGAAGTAAGAGGATGAGGAGCACGTTAAAGGTGGAGGATGATGGCTTTGACTTTGATGAATTGGAGCACAGATATCTATTCCAGCAATAATTGCGAACCTTTAGCCCTTCCATTGTACTGAAAGCAAGGAAAATGAATCCTCCTCTCCTCTCCTCTCCTCTCACTTCATTAGGTCATTGAGCTGTAGTACAAAGCAGGACTTTTGTTTCTCTCTTTTCTTTCCCATTCCCTTTGCATGTTTCTTTTCCCTTCTTTCCTTCCTTCCTTCCTTCCTTCCTTCCTTCCTTCCTTCCTTCCTTCCTTCCTTCCTTCCTTCCTTCCTTCCTTCCTTCCTTCCTTCCTTCCTCCCTTACTCACTTCTCTCCTCCTACCCCTCCCTCCCCTCTCCCCTCTCCCCTCTCCTCTCTTCTTCCTTCCTTCCCTCCTCTCTCATTCCCTCCCTCCCTTCCCTCCTTCCCTCCTCTATTTCCTCCTCCCACCCTACCTCTCCTCCCCATCCACTTTCCTTCCCTCCCTTTCTTTCCTCCATCCCTCACTCCTTCATTCCCTCCTTCCCCCTTCCCTCCCTCCCTTTCCTTCTTTCCTCCTTTCCTCATTCCTTCCTTCCTTCCCTTTCTTTCTTTCCTCCTTCCTTCTTTCCCTCCTTCCTTCCTTCCTCCCTTTCTCTCTCCCTCCCTATATTTTCCTTTTGTCTCTCTCCAATTTCTTCCCTTTCCATTTCTCTCTTCCCTTCCTGTCCATTACTCTCCTCCCTCAACTTAAAAAAAAAATCCTTACCATTTGTTAGGACAGATTAATTCTAAGAGGATAGTGGCAAAGGCTAGGCAATTGGGATTAAGCAATTTGCCCAGGGTCAAATAAAAAGGTAGTATCCAAAGTCAGATTTGAATTCATATCCTTGGGACTCCAGGTCTAGTGCTCTATCCTCTATGCTATCTAGGGGCTCTCCTTTTCTTATCTCCATATCTTTCTGTCTTTTATGCTCTCCATCCTAATAAAAATTAATTTGCTATTGTTTAATCATTTCAGTCATGTCTGACTCTTCATGACTCCATTTAGGGTTTTCTTGACAAAGACTCTGGTGCGGTTGGCCATTTCCTTCTCCAGCTCATTTTACAGATGAGAAAATTGAGACAAAAAGGGATGAAGTGACTTGCCCAGGGTCAGTAAGTGCCTGAGGCCAGATTTGATCTCAGATCTTCTTGACTCCAGATCCAATGTTCTGTATAAAGTGCTCTGTACACTGAGACACCTAGCTGCCCCCCCCAAATGAATCCATATATCCTTATTAGTTTTATAATTATGGTTAGAAACATTTAAACATGTTCAAACCCAATTATGGGGTATAAGATGATGGATTCTCCAACATCCTTTAAAGTTAGAGACTATGTTTCAGAAATATTTATATCACTGTAAGATTATAAATATGTCTTCTTGATTCAAGAGTATAACTTTAAAAAAATAATTTGATCAATATAGAGACCTCTGGGACAGCTGCAATGCTAACAAAAAAGAGCTGTGAAATGTGGAATTTATCAGCCTACTTGAACCTTTTATAAAGGAAAGTATGCTACAGCCTTCATTACTTTTCTCCATCTCAAGATCCTTTGGGGGGTTGGGAAGTGCACAGGCTGATGTGCAGTGATGCACACACCAGCAGGGAGGGGACTCAGATACTTTCCATCTGTTCATTTTTAAAAAATCTACTTGATTAGGCTGTTTGTCAACCACCTTGCCATGCTGTGCTATTCTATATTGAGTTTGGGATTTCAAAAAAATTGTCCTCTTTTTAGAAATTGAGAGAATTAAAGCTCTCTGACAGATTACATGGGCCAAATTCTACAATCCTCCCCTCAAAAGTCTGTTTGATATCCTCATTGACATGACATTATCATTGCATTTGTTACAAAACTTTTCTAGAGGTGTAACTATTTTGATGAGTGAAAAAGAATGCATTTGTTTTTGATGATGGGGGCATTTAAAAAAACTCCTTTGCAATTTAATACTCTCTATTAAGACAACCCAAAATGTGATTTATGTCTAAAAATTCTCATTCTCTCTCAAACAAATCAAAACAAAATGTTTTATTTTCCTATTGAGAAAGACAGTATAGCATCATCCAACCACTGATATTCCTGGAGTGGGTCCAGGGTGTAAGTAGAGCTGTCACTTAAAATATTTTTGTCTTGCTAAGAGGCACAAAATGAGAATGTTCCAAGAGAGACAAGGAGTGATGTTGTATATAATTCTGTTAATGAAGATATGGCCAATTTATAGAGAAGAAAGAAATAGCACTTTTTTGTTGTTGTTTATCTGTGATTTTTGGCCCATAGTTATAAAGCTGATTTAAAATAATCTATGTTTAGAAATGAGTGGTTCCTAAATGCCTCTGAGACCTCACAGAATACTGCTTATTCCATGTCACTATGAAATTTTGGAAGCATATTAGCTGAACAAACTATTAAAATGAAGGTAACCATTTAAACAGGAAAATTAAAAACAGAGAGAGAAAATGACTTTTCAAACTAGACAATCAACTTCATGGAAAATGAATTGAATCCACTGACTATATATAAGTGATGCAAGATACTTTGCTAGCCACTGGGGAAACAGAAAAAAATATGGAAAAAATTGTATCTGCCATTGAAGAATTCTCATTCTATTAGGGGAGATCTGACAAATAGATCAGTATGAATGTAGGTTTGTGTACATGCAGATGTGAGTATTAACACACAGATGTAGAAGATGCATTCATTTAACAAAATTATTAGGTATGTAGAAATAACACATATAATATCTATTAAATAAATAAATCACACTAATATCAAATTATTAATATAATTAATTATAAATTAAATTATTAATTAAATAACTAATAATGAATATTTATGTGCATAAAACAAATAATAATTCATTAAATAATTGAAAATATAACTAAAACAAAAATAAATCATATTAATAACACAATATCTGAATATATGTTTCTATGTAATCTCTGATATATAATATATATATAGGGTATATACCTATATCTATCTAGATATATCTATAGGTTTCTAAATATCTAGATAGACAGAAAATATTTCAAAGATCTTAGCATAATTTTTAATTGTTAGAGTTTTAGACTACACCAAGACTTTTGGACATTAGCTAGCTGGCTAGCTAGATAAAAATATATATCATATATATGTATATATACATATAGTAAATACATATCATTTATAGACTTTAGAAACTCTACTTATGTATGTGAGTATATATGCAGGTATGTGTATATATGTACTTGTATGTTTATTCACACCCACATCCACATATATATCCATTTGAGGAGCATAGAGAAGGTATTAACAACTGAAGGTCCCTTAGCTGCTAAAATTCAGATTTTCTAGCACTTTGAAAGTCTTATTAACCTCTGCATGCTTCCAAGGTACCCTAGAGAGGTCCTTAATGGTCTCACTCAGGGTGCTCCACAGGTGATGAGAGGTGTCTGCCATTGTGGCCTCTATAAAGTCACAGAGAGAATGCTGAACTAAAGCAGATTAACCTCACTTTCTATTTAAAAACAGGATTTTTCTTCGATGGGAATCACTCCAAAGAGTTGATTAGTAGTGGAGTTTACTCAGCAAGTTAAAAGCCTCCCAGTTGTTCATTCTTGTTCTTAGAATCTGGGCAACAGCCATTCTGTTTTATTATACTCTAGTATAAGTAAAGTTCCATATAGATTCTCCCTCTTATCTCCTTTTGTAGTGTATATTGACTACCCCAAATTTCTGCTACTCTTTTCATTATAAGAAAAATTCTGATTTAAAAACTTTGCCATCCTTAAGTTCTTTCCTAGAGGTATATAATCCCTTCTGATGTCTAGCCTAAGGAGAAAATCTGGTATAGATAAAAAAGTTCTGGACTTGGGAGTCAGAAGTTGAATTTGGATCATACCTTGGGTGCTTGCCAGTTGTGTGATCTTCACTTCACATCCCTTCAGATCCTTAGGACTCAGTTTCATCACCTATCTAGTATGGGGTCATTGGCTAGATGATGAATTTCTTTAACATCTCCTTTAAATCTATATTCCTGTCATCTTCTAACAAATTACATTCCCAAGGTAATTGTTTTGTGTAGGTAAATGACTGAAGCTTGTTTGCTTTTGCTAAGAATCTTCTCTCTGGGAATTCCAATTTAAAATTAAAGTATCGGGGGTTAGAAAAAGTCCAAAGGACCCAACTAACTAAAAAAAGATGGAGATGGCCATGTCCAGACAGCTCAATGTGGAGTTGGTAAAACACTGCCATTTATTTTGGTGGTATTTCATGTTTAATATAACTGCATCAATGAAGGTAGATTATCGGGCTCCATGGAACTAACCTTCTCTACTGCCCTGGATATTGTTGTGGTTTCCATTGAACATCCAAAGGGGAAAGACATGATGTTGACATCAAGACACGCTAGACAATGGGCTGGCGCTGGAAGAGAATGTCAAAAAGGAAACAGTCAATAATTTCCACATTAGGAAAAAAGCTTTTATAGAGCATGTTCCCTGGACGCTTATGTACAAAGTGCAATTCCTTGCCTCTACACATGTATTCAGCACAGCTGGCCAAAGGCAAAATTGCATTTTAGCATTCCATGCCAGGAGGCTACAGACTGCAAGAAGATACCCACCCCTTGAGAGGAGTAAAGATGCCAGGTGAAGCTTAACCCTGGGAGCATCCTATACAGACAGTGTCAAGGACGCAGCCAGCAGCTACATCAGCAGGTGACAGTGTGACTACCAGGGGTGTGATGACTCTTCTGGATCCAGAATACATTGCTTTCAAGGTGCACTTGTGAATTTGATTTTTGGTAACTTTCTTTTTTTTTTTTAATCATTAGAGATGTCAGAACAAGTGAAAAAATTTAAATTCAACATACAATGTTAGCAAAACTTTTAAAAAAAGGCTTTCAAATGGATTAGAATATTGTAATAGGATAGAGTAGGTCATTTAAAAGCATCCTATTCTTTCGGAGCCATGGTCACCCAATATGAGGAGTATTTATCTGTATCATTAAGGTTTATTGTGTCTGTCACCTATTGTGGGATGCTGTTCTCATGCCCGTTTCCTTTGCCTGTTTGTTTCTTAGGATCAAAGAGTTATGAATTTGGAGTTAAGAGGGACCACCTAAGATGTTATTGAGTCTCATCTCATTTTATAGATGAGAAAACTGAGGCCCAGAGAACTGACCTACCTGAGGACACAGAAAGTACTGAACAAAGCCAGGCTTCAGACTCCAAGACTCTCCCCTACTTTCCACCATTTCTTTAAAACAAATACATTTTTGCAAAAGGGATATTTACTTCAATGACAAGGCAGGAACAAACATACATCCACCCTCCCCCCAACACCTCTAAGACTTATTCTCCTATACACTCCAATGGGCTCTGGGTGAATAGGTTCAAAACTTACCTCAGTTCTACATAGTATTCTTCACCCAATTTTGTATCCAGATATGGCATGGTCAGTAGTTAAGTTCTTCTACAAGGCTGGAGTTGTAAAAGCCATTCCCACAAAAAGGTCACTCCTTGCTCCTTTGTTTTTCAGTACTATTCTGGCTCAGCTGCAAGGATCTCATTTGGCAAGAGATGCTAGTGGCCAACGAGGCAGCTAGGGCACTCAGTGGATAGAATTCTGATCCTGGAGTCAGTAAGACCTGAGTTTAAATCTGTCCTCAGTCACTTACTAGCTGTGTGACCTTGGTCAAGTCACTTAATCTCTGTTTACCTTAATCTACTGGAGGAGGAAATAGAAATCCACTCCAGAAACATTGCCAAGAAAACCCCAAGGTCAGAACTGAACAAAAGCATCAGGTAGCAAAATCAACAGCAGTTTAGCAGTGGAGGGTCAAGAAAAGAATGATTCAGTAGGAAAATTCACAAGAGAGACACGTGTCTCCGAATGTGGTGACAGTGTAGACTACATAGTCCTTCATTTCTTAGCTGAGGCAGCTGCCATCTTTTTCCTCTGGTTCCCCAACTCCATAACCTGAACATAAGTTAATAGCACTCAAATTTCAGATTGACATGTATGCCTTTAGTAAAAGACCAGTGATATTGGTGGGGTAGGAAGGAGAGGGAAGAGAATATGATAATATAACTACATGCTAGGCACTGTAATAACAACTTTACAACTATCTCATTTACTTATATGGTCAATTACCAGCAACTTTCTGACATTACTCCCTTGAATTCCATAACATAATAATTCTAGGATTCTTCTCCCTTTTTTACTGCTTTACTTTTGCTTCCTCTCTTCTCTCCCTCTCCTTCTCTTTCCTTCTTTCTTTCTCCTTCTTCTTTCCTTTCTTTTCTCCATCACTTAGCACAGTACCTGAGATATAGTTGGTACTTAATAAATGTCTTGATTGACTGGCTGAGTCTAATGTTGTTGCTGCTGTGATTGGTACTTAATAAATGTCTTGATTGACTGGCTGAGTCTAATGTTGTTGCTGCTGTGAAGATTGAATTTGGCTATCTCCTGATTGTAGCAATGAAGGTACTTAACTCTTCCTTGATAGTGAAGATAAAATTGTAATCCCTTGTATTGTCTATTTTTATTGAATCCCCAAAGTGTTAACTCAGTATTTAAAGTAGATGTACCCATAATAACCACAAAAGGTGTGAACTAAACACAAAAAGGTGCAAACTAACCACAAAAAGCTGTGAACACCAATTTCATACATTGAATGGGAGGTCTGTGACCCACTTGTGAAAGAATGGGCAGTCCTGGAGAAAAGAGTCTGCTGTGATTATTAGACATAAAAATTAGGGGAGGTGACACAAGAGAAAAAGATCTTTAAATAGAGGAAACAGAGGTATGGATGGTAAAATAGATCGAAGATTCAGTCACTCAGAGGAGAGACTAGAAGATCAGTCACTCAAAGTTGGACATGAAGACAGACACTTGATGAGAGACGAAGACAGACACTCAGACTTGGAGTCTGACACTTGGAGTGAAGACACTTGGCTGTGGAATTGGACCCCTGGAGGAACTCATGCAGGAGACCTCAGACTGCTTTCTTTTTAGATGGTCACCTTGGTGAGTGTAAAGGCTGACTTAGTTCCTTGCCCTTTCTGGAGGTGTGAACCTCTGAGAAAGGCCCATGGTCTTGAGACCCCTTTCCCCTGGCTGGGGCTTAGAATTTCTACCTGGCTTAGAGGAAGCCAGAGCGCTCTCCTCTCTCTCTCTCTCTCTCTCTCTCTCTCTCTCTCTCTCTCTCTCTCTCTCTCTCTCTCTCTCTCTCTCTCTCTCTCCTCTCTCCTTTTATCACTTCCTCAACATATACCCCTTTTTGTAAATAAACTATCATACATTCCATTTATTTGAATAATTCATTTTGGGATTTAGAAATTAAATCCCTGGCGACCACAAATTAAATCTATTCAAGTCCACAATAAAATTTAACACTGTTCATCCTTTATATTTGAAGAGGACCAAAGACATCATGGGGTGAAGTCTTGACTCTCACGTAGCTTGGATTTAAGTGAGGCAGAGTTGCACCAGGTCCTCAACCTCATTGTCTTTTCCATAGTCATCGAAGACTAGTGGCAAAACAAAAGTCATTTTTGTATGGGTGATAGCCTGGGATTCAGTGGATGACCTTAGAATCTTTAATGTTTGATCAGACTCTAAGCTCTGCATAGTGCCTGCTTCGGCCGTCTTCATGGCTGTTGGAACAAATTGTACTACCCATTTCTCTTGAAGGAGTCTTCATTTGGTTGAGGTAGATATCCCCACTAACTCACTAATGGGTGTGAGGCTTCTTAGATGCCCTTGGCATGATTTCACTCATCTACAGAGACAGCTCTACTGACATGTGACATACTCATACTATTGCTATTTTGTTGGATAAACTTATGTATTCATATTGTTTTTACTGATAAAACATTATCTTCTTGAGAACAAGGACTCTCATTTAGATCACTGAATATACTGTGGGTCAAAATACCTGACATGTAAATGTATTTAATAAATATATACAAGGCCTAGAATAGGGAAGACCTGGGTTCAAATATGAAATTAGATACTTCCTAGCTGTGTGACCTTGGGAAAGTCACAACTCCATTTGCCTAACCCTCACCCTTCTGCCTTAGAGTTGGTATTAAGATAAAAAAGTAAGGCTTTAAAAATAAATAAATATCAATAAATTGATTGATTGCTTTTTTTGCCCCAGACTCAATCCCCACATCAAATCAATCACTAAGTCCTATTGACTTGACCTCTTGAATACCTCTCCATATTCCTATCAATGGTGATGGAAATCATAAGGGGAGATGGTGATGACAGATGTGAAAGAGGAATTGGGAAAGGCATGCAGCAAGACAAGAAGCAGTGGCTGAGTGGTGACCTGTCAATCAAATGAAGGTTCCATTTGGAATGTTACTGGGAAACAGTTGAAGGCAAAAAGCCAACTGTGTCTGGAATCTGGACCTCACTTCTGCTGGTTGTCATATACCAGGGAAGGAGGAGCTGATTTATCTCTTGGACTTGGAATAATCTCTCTGACTTGCTCTGTTGGTGATAGTGACTGAAAGTCAGACCTATCAATCATTCCTCTCAAGTTGAACTCTATCCCAATATCCTCCAACTTGACTACAACCTGTAGTCTAGGAAAATTCTTAACCCTCTTACCTCCATTCTCCATCTTTTCCTGTCTTCTCCAAATAAAGCCTGACTTAAGATAAAAGAAGATAAAGTATGTTCATTTGAGACACCACCAACTCACCTTGAATGATTTAGTAGGCAGAAGAAGACAAAGGGGAGGGAAACTGAACAGGCTGAAGAGGGTAGCTGGGAGAGAGGGAGGAAACAGGAGGAAGAGAGGTATAAAGGGAGGAGGGGAAGACAGAAGAAATAGGATAACTGCCTGATCTGTAGCTATCAATTAACCATCAAATATAACCCCTCATTATTATCTATTACACAGAGAAGGTAATGGTGGTGGGAGTGAGGATAAGAATAAGCAAATGAGCTCATGCATCTATAATGCTTTGTAAACCTTAAAGTGCTATATACATGTGAGCTTTTTATGAAAGTAATAACATATTTTCTAATGCGCTCAAAAGTTAATAAATCACTTTTCCTTGTTTTACTATGCTTGGGAATCACTTCCCTGCATCTTTTCCTATTTAAAAAGAAAAAAAAGTATTGTATAAAAATGTTAGGGAGAGCAACTTCTTATAAGTCCCTGTCAATAAGGCTTGTTCTCACCCACACATACAAGCTCTCATGGTGGTGCCTAGCAAAAAATAGCATCAAAGTCTTAGCAACTCTTATAGTAGAGAGAAGGAAGACTGACGATGGGTGGACTTAGCCCATACTTTGTAATGAAAGGAAAGCCTGGAGAAGAGAAGCAGGTGAAAATAATCCAAGTCTTCTTGTTCTCCCCATTTATATCCAGCTAGATGGGAAAACATAATTTCTTTGGTACTATATTTTCTTTTTAGATGCCTGCCACCTCTATACCAGGAACTTTCAGTCTTGGATCCATGGACTCAACCAAGAGTCAATGGATAAATTTTTGGAGCTCTGTGAACTTGAATGGGAAAATAATTACATCTTTATTTTTGTTAATCATTAAATAAATGTTTAAATTCTTAAAATTATATATATGTATATATATACATATATATATATATAAGGAGTTTATAGGCTTCATCAGACTTTAAAGGGGTACATGGCATAAAATGGTTACGTACCTTTGTATCTCTATACCTTGGTAAGTCACTGTGGTCTAGAACAGATTTTTCTATATCTCACTTCCCTAATTCATAATCAGAGCTTAGATGATTTTGAGCCTAATGCCAAAAAGCATGGAGTTAGTCGGGAGGGAGCGGAGAGTCTTATAAAATGTCTGGAAACATTAATTTGAGCCTTTTCTAAAACTAAAGTCTTTATTTCACATTAAAGAAATCTTGAAGAAAGGCAAGTTTGAGTTCAATAAAAGGAAAGGCTTTCTAAATTTTAAAGCTTTCTGAAAGTGGAAATGTGCTGCCTTTTAAATTAGTGAACTTCTAAAAAATAAAATAAAATGTGCAATATGCTAAAAAAATAAATTAGTGAACTTCTCAATGAAGGATGTCTTAAAGCAAAGATTTATGATTTCTCAACAGGTTGAAACAGATGATCTTCCAAATCTGTGACTGATTCTTTCAGGAATGGACTCAGCATTCAATTCAATATGCATTTATTAAGTGTTGAATATGTACAAACTTTTAGAAATAAACTATCACACACACACACACACACACACAAACATATACACACAGAGTTAGGAAGGTTTTGATTCAAGTTATTCCTATGACATGTTCTTATGAGCCTGAGCAAGTCATTTAAATCCTCAATGTCTTAAGAATCTAACTGACTAAGATTCTAAGTTGTGGAATTGTTGCCTTTCTGCATTGGTAGAGTGAGTTTTCTCACAGGAAGTCTCTTAGATTGACAAATGTATAGGTCCTGTCTACCTACCACCAAATAAATAAATGTCAGTCACCTTTGGTATTTTTTTTAAAACCTTCATGTTCATTTTCTGTCCATTTCTTTCTGTAAATCCACCATGGATACCTTGTATGTAAGTGGCATGGTGGATAAGTGTGCTGAGTCTAGAGTCAGTTGAACTCAAGTTCAAATCTGAGTTTGAACATTTACTCAGATATTTAATTAGTGTCTGTCTCAGTTTCCTCATCTGGAAAATGGGAATAATTGCACTTTCCTCCCTGTATTCTTGTGAGGATCAAATTAGATAATATTTTAAAAACACTTAGCATGGTGCCCGGTACATAGTAGGTGCTCAGTAAATTATCGTTTCCCTCATTATTTTAATCATTTGGGGATAGTACTAAAATTTAAACTTTCCAATTATTATTATTTACTTGAATGACTCAATGCCTTTTCTTGTCACATTTGTCTTAACTGGTTTCTTTAATTCTACTTGTCAGATACTGAAAAAAAGTGACAATATTCTTCCTACTGACACCCACCCACAAAGAGTCCGTTCAGTTACCCTGTGGATCATATGCAATTCATGGGGACTTTGATGGGACAAAGTTTATATCTTCTCCCTGAAATTGTTTTAAAGCTAAAATTGTTCAATTCTTCAATTGACTGACTATCACTGTATATGACTGTGATATATATATATATATATATATATATATGTATGTATGTATGTATGTATATATATATAATTGTATTGAAAGAAGGAAGGAAACTGATGATGTCAAGGAGATGTAGAAAGAATTATACGAAATGATGAATAAAAGTGATCAGAACCAGAGAAATAATTTATACCATAACATCAGTGTTATGAAGTGAATAATTTTGAGGACTTTAATCAACTGATGATGAATGAAATGAGTAGAACCAGGAGAACATTGTGTGCAAAAACAAAAACACTATAAAAATAGTCAACTTTGTAAGAACTATGTCCAATACAATGATTATGATTCCAGAGGATGATAATGAAAGCTGATTCATCTACAAATAGGTGATTGACTTAGTGCAAGAAAGTATGTGTCTGTAGTGATAGTGTTGATTATATGTGGCTATGGGTGTGGGTTACTGTCAAGGGAATTTATTTTATCTGACTGCATTTGTTACAATAAATTATGTTAGCCCACTGGTGAATCTACTTGCCTCAAGTATCTCTCCATTCTAACCTAACTTCCATTCAGACACCAAAGTGATTTCAGTAAAGCACAGTACTGTAGCATCCCCTTATTCAGTCAATTCTATGGTTCTTTATTACCTCCAAGATCAAACACATATTCTTTGTTTGATGTTCAAAGCCCTTCGTAACCTAGCCCTCTCCTACCTGCACAGTCTTTTTATGCCTTATTCCCCACCAAGTACAGTTTGATCCAGTGACACCAGCCTCTTGGCTGTTCCATGGCTCCAGGCATTTTCCTTGGTTGTCCCCAATTCCTGGATTGCTCTTCATCCTCCTCTTTGCTTATTGGCTTTCCTGGCTTCAAGTCCCAACTTAAACACCATCTTCTACAGAAAACCTTTCCTACCTATTCAAATCTAGAGCCTCTCTTCTCTTATTTATTTCCCATTTTTCTTGTATATAACTTGTCCATATGTCTTTATTTGCTCATAGTCTTTCCCATTACATTGTGAGTTCCTTCATGGCAGAGACTATCTTTTGCATCTTTTTATGCTCTCAGTGCTTTAGTATTTTACCTGATGTATCTTATTCAGACATTTTGGTTACTTCTGACTCCTCATGTAGTTTGCCATGTCCTTCTTCAGCTCGTTTTACAGACGAAAAACTGAGGCAAACAGGGTTAGGTGACATGCCCAGGGTCATATAGCCAGTAAGTGTCTGAGACTGAATTTGATCTCAATCTTCCTGATTCCAAGCCTACTTCTTTATCCACAATGCCACCTAGTTGCTGAGAGAGAGAAAAAATAAATCCATTATTATTTTTTTCTTTTTTTTTTAAATAATAGAGAAGTTTGTGGAATGCTACAGATGTGGGATGTTGCTTACAATTTTAGATAAGGTCTTTGTATCATTAGTTTTACTTACTGTTTTGCTTAGTTTCAAGTCTACTTATAAAGAGGATATAACCTATAAGTGTTTATTATGTAAAAGCAAAGCATATTAATAAAAAGAAATCAATTTTGAATATATATTGATATAAATTGTGTTCTCTTGTGTTTTCTCTAAATAAAATGGAAATTTCTTAAGGGCAGATAAAATTTCATTTTTGTCATTGTTTCCTTAGTACTTGGCATATAGTAGGCGCTTAATAGATGTTTGTTAACTGTTTGCAAGCTTTTATTGAGATCACGTGCTCCATGATCCTAGTCATTTTATTTGTTATAAAAAGATTTATTTTTTAAAATTTTGTTTTGAAGGAGTGAATCCCTTTCGGCTCCTGATACTTCTGATGAATTTTCTCATGTTATAAAGCCCAATCTCCTCATCCCATTTAGTGGTGGCCTCAGATCATTTTCCATCAGTATCACCTATTAGATTACAATTGACTGATATCTATATTAATATAGATAACTCAATGAAAAGTGAATGTTTTCTTCTAGGCAATATAATTTCTTTTGCCATTTACCTTGTTTATCCATTGTGGGTAAGTGTTTCAATGACTGTGGATTTAATTGAGATGGGTTGTAATATCTTAGGAATTTGTGCAATTATTAAGTAGTTCTTTGTGAATAACAACTTTTGGAGAACTTGACTATCAAAGGGAATGACTATTTTATTTGTATTCTGTGTAGGAAATTCTCTCTAATAATGGAGAACACAATCTTCAGACTTATTCCTCACTTCTCTGCTTTCCACTGTTGTTTGAGACAATAGTGCTTAAAAATCTTCCATCAACCTCTTCAATGATATTTTGAAAATTAACTATATGCTTTGATTACCACTTGGCTTTCTAGCAAGGAGATGAAATTAAAAGAGATTATTTCTAAACACTTTGACCCATCTGATTATGGTAACTTTTTCATTCCTTACATTTCTGAAATAAATGATGATAGCATAAAATTTTACACTTATCTATTGTTTCATTCAACAGCTTGTTTCAGTTTTCTACAACAAAGTGCTTGCTGTCTTTTCTATTTTCTTTTAATTGGCATTGATTTTGTCCTTTGTTCTAACCAGTCAATGGCTTTACTGAACACAGATAACTTTTCTCAAATGGTTGCTACATTTCTTGAATAAGATACAGTCAATTTAACTTTGCCATGTCTATGTAATGACATCATGATATAGTAGAAAAAAGAAAAAAAACATCAATTCTAGCATCAGAAGTCTTGGGTTCATATCCCACTTCTGACAGTTACTAACTGTTTGACATTGGGCAAATGACTAACCTCTCTGAGACTCACATCATCTATTAAATAGGGGCATAAATTGGACAAAATGGCTCCTCAGGTACCTTGCTACTAAAGATCTATTGTCCTGAAAACTATTTTATTTTTTATTTTTTTTCAGTGAATATGCATTTATTAAGTCTTTCCCTACTATGTGCCAGCATTTATATTAGACACTGGGGATACAGAGGGGGAAAATGAAACGTTTTCACCATCAACAACTTATATGTGGGAGAAACATTTTTCATTGTTGTCCTTTGTACTTAAACAGGACCAAAATAACACCTCAATGTTAGCGTCAATTTGAAGTGTGTTCAAATGTGGCTTATCAGACCAGTTTGACTTCAGAAGGCTCTACCACAGGTTGGCCACAAATAGTCACTATTAATATTTGGATGGACATGTTTCTAAATTTGTCCATTTCATGTTTCTTTTGAACCACTATTCTTTTGCTTTACTGATAGAGCACAGTGACTTCTTTGAGATGGGTATTCCATGGAGGAGAATCCTGTGGCAGTGATCCCCATATCTCACAATTCATATCAAGAGTTCTTCAGAGAGACTTTAAGAATGTCCTTGTATGGAGCAGTTGGGTGGCTCAGTGGATTGAGGGTCAGATCTAGAGATGGGAGGTCCTAGGTTCAAATCTGGCCATAGACACTTCCCAGCTGTGTGACCCTGGGCAAGTTACCTTTCCCCTATTGCCTATCCTTTACTGTTCTTCTGCCTTGGAACCAATACATAGTAATGATTCTTAGATGGAAGGTAAGGGTTGTTTTTTTTTTTTAAGGGTGTCCTTGTATTGATGGCCACACAAAATAAAGACAAGTTGGTAACAGTGACAGGGAGTAAACTGGAGTGTCAGAAAAAGCCTCATGTGAGAAGTGATTCAGCTTTAAAGGAAACAAAGAGTTCTGGGGTCTTCACAAGAGCTAAAGTGCCTTACATATGGGAAGGAAAGACTGTGCAAAAGCCTGGAGAGAGGAGATAAAATAGTATGGGGGACAGGTTAAGGTGATCAGCTTAACTAGACCACAGAGAAGTGAAAAGGAGTAAATACCCTTGAATAAAAAAGCAAAGCAAAACAAAAATATATTTAGATATAGTCTTGTTATATATAGAGTGCTGTCTTTCAAAGATTCATCCCTTCTCTAGGATAACTGTGCACTCTAGGTGGAATGAAAAATTGTTCTGTAATAGTGAGGGGGACTTAGAAAGGGAAGGAACCACTCAACAGCTGTTAAGGGGATTGAATTCTATGTAGCACTTCCTCTTTCTTTCACTGAGTTGAGCTGTTACCAATGGCATCAGTCAGTTTAGACTAAAGGGTCAGTCTATTCCCCCATAGCTTCCTTCTTAACTGATAGATTGAAATTCCTCTCCTACTACATAGACTCTGAATCAATTTCTGTTATAACTCAAAGTATCTAATTTATTCTGATATAGGGTTGTTGAAAGAATGAGGAAATGAAAGGAAGGAAAAGGGCAGAGGGAAGGGGAAGTCCTTGATACTTTCTTTCCTAAATAACTGTTGAGAGCTTGACCAAGGAAATCTCTTCAGGGAATATGCTCTGCGTTCCCCTAAGGGAAAAAGAGAGTCTCTATCCCAAAGATTGGCTTCAGTTGAGCATTGGGATCTTCATTCAGTTCAAACAAAAGGATTTTTGAGATTGATATTTCTTCTACCCAGCTCTACATAGAGTCCCAGATAAGAAGAACTTTTGGTCTTTGGCTCCAACTGCTTTTGAACCTGGCTGGAACTCCCATCTCATCCCCTGCGGTCTTGTAAAAGTTCCATTTGCTTCTTTTCTCAGCATCTTTTCAAACTTCAACTTTCTCTTTGCTCTTGGTCATCCCCTTGTTCACACTGCATTGGAAAATTATATAACCTGTGTCTTTTTGTCTTCCAGAGATTTTGTGCTTTCTCTTTAAAATGTATCATTTGTGCCAAATATGTACCATGAAGATTTTTGGCATTAAACTTTATTGTACAAAGTGAATGAATAATGTAAAATTTGATCTAACTTGCTTTACATCGTGGTGACTGTTCTATATGGTACCATAATACTTTAAATAACAAAAGAATCATTTTCTCTATTTCAGTGAATTAGGGTTCAGAGAGTCCAAATCCATATTTAATACATCTGTTAAAATATTCTGTTTATTGTATATTAATTGTATGTTATTTTAAATATCCTTTTTGTTCTCTCTCCTTAGGCCCAATAAAGGTCTCATGTTGTAATAAAAGTACTGATTTAGTTTCAGAACATCTGAACTTGGCTGTTTAACCATTATGACCAGTTTTTTTCCGATATAAAATTAGGAGCAAGAAGGAACAAGTTGTTTTTAAAGGTCAAATCCAGTTGGAAATCCATAGACAATGACTAACTACGTTTGGCTATAGGTCAGGCTCTGGAAAACTTAGACCATCTCATGTCATATATTTCCATATTCTTTCTCATATTAGAGATGAATGAAATTGAAGTGTGACAGGAACAAAGCCAGAAAGGTAGTGAGCATAAGAGATGGGACTTGACCCCAGTTCCTCTAACTCCAGAGCCATTGTTCTTTTCACTATATCATGTATTGTCATAAGAACTCTAGAGGATACAAAAATTACTAAAGTAAGGATGCTGGCTCTAAGAACTGAGAAGTTATTATGGAGGATATATACAAACCAGAAAATAGTTGAAGACTATATATAGAGTACTACGTAGAACAAGGTAGATTCTAAGAAGAATAAAAGTTTGGAGAAGGCAAAAGTAAAAGGAAATTGTAATAGTTTTGGTGAAAGCTTGTTGGAAGACATTGGCTGGATAAGGAAGGATGAGTAAGGTTGACTGAGAAAAGGGGAGGATGTTATAGGATTTGTGAGAGACATCAAGGAATCCAACCAGATTAGAGCATATGGAGAATAAATTTAGCAAATACTTTTACTAATAATAACAATATTGATGAAGCACTTGAAAGTTTGATAAGTGCTTTACAAATACTATCTCATTTTATCCTGACAACCATGGGAAGTAGGTGCTATCATTACAGCATTTTACAAATGAGGAGAAGGAGACAGATAATGATTAAGTGACTTGCCCAGGGTCACACAGCTAGCAAGTATCTAAGGCCAAATTTGAATTCAGACCTTACTGACTTAGGCTCAGCGCTCTATGCTTTATACCACATAGCTTTTAATTATGGAATAAAGTATAGATCTGATACAGTAACTAATAGGAACTTGTTATAGTTTTTTGTTTGGTTGGGTTTTTTAGAAGAGTAATATTTTAGTAAGAAACTTTAGTTTTTGTTAGAAGCAGTGTTTTAGTAAGTTAAACAAGCAGCATATATGCAAGATGCATTGAAAAAGAAAGACTAGGGAAAAAGGAAATGAGCTGTGGTTGGTATATGAGGTGATGACTATCTTGATTAGAATGATGGCAATAAGATTAGTGATTATTGTGAAAGTACCAGTTTACAACCCATGTGTCATCCCCATCTTTTTCTGACTAATTCTTTCCCCCCAATATTTTGCCAAATTGTGTTAATTTCATTTTTGTAATATGTCTTATTACATTACCCTCTTCTTTTATTCTTCTTGTTTACACTTGGTTTATTTTTTGATTTAATCAATTAACTGAATGCATTGTTCAGGTAAGCTTCACTCTTATATAAATGAGGAAACTGAGTCCAGGAAAAAGAAGACTTTCTTTTTATCTCCAAAGAACACAGTGGCACCCAAGCCTAGAGTTTAGGTCTTTTGGCTTTCATTCAGTACTCTGCATAGTATGCTATTAGGTTAGGCCACCAAGCAAAAATCTTTCTTGGGCCAGGAAAAAGATGGATCCTTAGTTGTTGTTGATGATAACATTGACGATGTTGTTGATGTTGATGATGATGTTGTTGATGATGCTGACATAGATGTTTATGTTGATGATGTCATTGTTGCTGATGTTGCTGATGGTCATGTTGTTGATGTTGATGATGTAATTTTTGATGTTGATGATGACAGATGTTTATGTTGTTGATGATGTCATTGCTAATGATGTTGCTGATCTTGATGATATTGTTGATGGTCATGTTGTTGATGTTGATGATGTAATTGTTGATGTTGATGATGATGTTGATGATGATGACATTGATGCTTATGTTGCTGTTGATGTTGTTGAAGGTCATATTGTTGATGTTGATGATATTGTTGATGATGATGTTGTTGGTGTTGATGTTGATAATGTTGTTGTTGTTGTTGATGATGATGATGATGATGATGATGATTGAATTTGGAGTTGTATGTTTTCCTTCCATTTGAACCTTTCTGACCCTTCCCAATGTAATGATTAAAATTTTCTTGGAGAATGTCTCCAACTCTTTCACCCTTCCATTGTATTGGTCTTTTCCCCCTCCCCCCATGTGCTTCTTTATGAAATAGAAAATTACCCCATTTTATTTCTTTTCCTATTTCTCTTAGTTTCATCTTTTTATCCCTAGATTTATACACACACACACACACACACACATATATATATATTTAATATTTCATTCTATATAATTTGTCACTATTCCTTCTAAGTATACTTCTAACTACCCTGATGATAACTTCTTTTAAGAGTTAACAATATCATCTTTTCTTATAGGAATACAAATCATTTTAACTTATTGGGTCCCTTAAAAATAGTTTTTTGTTTGTTTGTTTATTTGTTTCCTTTCTTAATTGCCTTTTGGTGATTCCCTTAAATTCTGTGTTTGGGCATCAAATTTTCTGTTGGTCAGGCCTTTTCTTTATGAATGCTTAGAAGTCTTCTTTTTTATTAAATAACATACTTTCCCCTGTAAGAATATAATCAATTTTGTTGGGTAGTTGATCTTGGTTGTAGACCCAGTTCCTTTTCTTTCTGGTATATCATATTCCATGCCTTCCAGTCCTTCAGTGTAGATGCAGCTAGGTCCTGTGTTATCCTAACTGTGGTTTCATGATCTCTGAATAGTTTCTTTTTAGCAGTTTGTAGTTTCTTTTCCTTAGTCTAGAAATTCTTGAATTTGGCTATAACATTCCTGGCATTGTCAATTGGGTATTAAATGCAGGAGGTGATCTGTATATTCTTTCACTTTCTACTTTCCCCTCTTGTTCAAGAATGTCAGGGATGATTTCCTGTAGAATGATATCCAGGATTTTTCTTTTGTGATGATTTTTCTGGTTTTCCAATAATTCTTATATTGTCTCTCCTGGATACATTTTCCAGGTCTGTTTATTTATTTATTTATTTATTCATTCATTTATTTATTCATTCATTCATTCATTTATTCATTTATTTATTTTTAGCAATGAGGTGTTTCATATTTTCCTCAATTTTTTCATTCTTTTGATTTTGTTTTATAGACTCCTGATGCCTTGTGAAGTCATTTGCTTTGTAATGTTTATTGGGAAAGATGGGGGGGATTGAAAAAAACAGGTGATACTGAAAGTTTGTAGCAGATAATGGAAGAGTTTAAGGGAGAGAGGGAATATGGCTGCCAATGAAGCAAAGGAGAGAGATGCCCGCTGCCGAGAGGCTGTTTTTGACCAAATGGGGTGTCTGAGAAATGAACCACTTATGATAGCCTGCGGGGATGTCTTCTCACTGGATTGCTGCCAAAGGTGCCCCAGAGCAGGCTAAACACAGACAATCCTGTGGGACAAACCTTTCCCCCCGACTTTGGTTGCTCAGCAGGAGTCCAATAAGGACCATTTGTAATTGGATGACTGAACTGAGGTTCAGCTCCCTCTATGCCCCAGAAAAGATAGTCCACTTATCTGACTGCGATATTCAAAAATAAGATAAATTTTAATAACCAGTTCAGATTGGAGAGGCATTAGGGAAAAGGGAAGAGGGAGGTCCCTAAATAAAGTTGGAGTCTTTCTCAGCTTTGGAGCTGAGGTCAGGCCTCACAGGCTGGTGGAGGGTTTCTCCTGTTCCTGTCTATGCTATATCTGTGCTAGTTTTCTTAATTTCAGAATCTTAGCAATAGACAGCAAACAACAAGAACAGTTCTGACTTTCAGAGCTGGTTGAGCTGGTTTCTTTGGGCTGAACAAAATATCGGCATCGCTCTCCAGAGACTGTGAAGAACAAACTCCTCACACTCCCCACACCAACAAGGAAGTGCTCCTCCCAAGAAGGAAGTGCTCCTAGTCACAAGACCAACTGCCACTCCCAGTTGCCCCTTCCCCCACCAACTGTCAGTCTTGACAATTACTTCTCTGTGGATATTTCCACTGTTGCTTGTTCCAACACAGTGGCAGAAAGTCCAGAACTTGTTCTTGTTTCCTTTCCACAGCTTCTAGTTGTTGGATTCTAATTTTTAAAGACTGAATTTCGTTCCTGGCTTTGTGGTCTTCCTCCTTTTGGTCTGTTTTTCTTTGTAGGTCATCTTTCACTTTCTTTGCCTCATTTTCAAGCTGGTCAATTCTGGCTTTCAAGATATTTTTTGTTTTGTTTTGTTTTAGTCTATGTGTCTCTATTTCCAGATGACTTATTTTGTGTTTGTAAGTTCTTTACCCAATTGTCTTCAGCCTTTCTTAATTGTTTTTTGAATTGTGTTTTGAGTTCTTCCAAAGCCTGAGTCCAATTCAGTGGAGTTTCTGTTTTTTCTTGGTGTTCCTTGGTCCTCCTCTGTTCCATTTGCTCTTTGTTCGTTACCTGGATGAAAGCTGTTGATTATAAATTCTTTTTTTCTTTTACTGTTGTTTACTCATATTTTTTCCCTTCTTTCCCCCATGTGTAATATTGCTCTTTTATTATTTGCTGGATCTGTGGGTTTGGACTATTCTGTCCTGAAGGGGCTTCTTCTCTGCTCTGGTGTCTTACTAGATTAGGGTGATGGAGTGTTAATGAGCCCTGAGGTCAGATCTTTTCCACCTGGCTATAGAAGGGAGCTGGGCTTCCTGCCATGCTAACAAGGTATTCTGTCCTGGTTATTGTCTTCACCCTAAGGATCCTTATCAGTAGGTTTCTTACAGTAGCTCTCTGCTCAGTTGGTGGAGGAAGGTTTGGAAATTGAAATTCCCTGCCCTCTAAAGGCTTCTTATCTGCCCTATTGATAGACTAGATTAATATGGGATGGAGCTGATCTGTGGAGCTGGATGTGCCTTGAGGCTAAAACCTCAAGAAGTGAAGTCCCATGATGGAGAGTAGTGGCTGTGACTAGGCTGCCCTCTTTTCTGTACCTCTCCTCCAGTTGCCTCCCTGGAGGCTGAGAAAAGAGCCCTGAGTCTGGCACAGCTGTGCCAACAAGGCATTCTCTCCAGGCTGGAGCCCTCACCCAGAGATTCCAGCCACTGGAAACTCAACACATTAGGTGGGGAAGGTGTCCTGGGATCTTCCTTTTTCCTTTTCCTTAAACCTGAGAATTCAGTCTTCTCTGTGTACCTTTTAAGTTGAATTGAGTAGGAGGGTCCCCCAGCTCTGCTGTTGTTAGATTTGGTTTTCTGTCCCCTAAAAACACTTTGTTTTTGATTGGTGTAAAAAGGTTTTGATATAGGTCTGAACTTTTGTTGCTTCTAAGCAGCCATCTTGACTCTGCCCCCCTCTAAGAAAAAGCTATTTTGAAAGAAATTCCAGACTACATATTGATATACTCTTTAATAATAATTTTCTGACATTTTTCAATCTATTTTTTCTTCCTCCCTTCCATTTCTTTCCTCTTCCCAAGATGGCAGGGTAAAATAGGTTGTGCATGTGTTATCATATGATACATATTTCCATGTTTGTTATGTTGTGAAAGAAGATACATATTGCTTATACCAGAGAAAAATTCCTTGAGAAAATAAAGTGAAGAATAGTACACTTCAATCTACATTTAGAGTCCATCAGTTCTTTCTATGGCCAGGGATAGACGTTTTCATCATGAGTCCTTTAGAGTTGTTCTTGATCCTTGCATTACTGATAATAGTTAGGTTATTTATGGTTAATTGTTATACAAATTCTATTTTTTAAAGAAAATAATAATTAGGTAAAAGTGTGAGGCTTCTGAGTGATTTACAAAGCTTTGATTGTTTTCCAGTGTAGTTTGCCTCAAATTTCCTTATGCCAAACGTCATAATGAAATAAATCAGTATGCATTGTGGCAGTAAAAATTACATATTTTTGGTCTGTTATTTAGTATAAGCCTTGCTGAGAAGGCAGTATGGCACTAAAGAAAAAATGCTGGCCCTAGAGAAAAAGGATCTGGGTTCAAATCCTGACTCTTAACACTTACTATCTGTGTGAACATAGACAAATCACTGACTTTCCTAGGACCTCAGTTTCCTAATTTGTAAAAAGAGAAGGTTTTATTAGATGACCTGTGCGCACGTGTGTGTGTGTGTGTGTGTGTGTGTGTGTGTGTGTGTGCATGTAAAGAATTCTAATGAATGTGTCTTGGTTGTTCTAGTATATCAATTAGATAAATGATGGACAACAATACACCGCAAATATGAAGGACTAAAACAACATTTGTTGTAACTATTTATGCCCTTTGTCCCTTTTCAACCATTTTTGCATCATCACTGTGGAATCAAAATAAGTTTAACAGAGGATTGAGTTAATAATAACAGTATATTAATATTTACTTTTGCATGGAAATTATTTATTTTAACTTTTATCATTTTCAATATGTCCAACCTTTGAAACATATAGAGAAAAAACAGATAAGATACATGAAACTATGAGCTAGAATCATTTTTTAAAAATTCATAACTTGTATCAGTAATATCAAACTCATCCTACTGGTTTATGTCAAAGATGAACAGTGAACTAAGTTAAGGCCCACAGGCCAAATCCTTCCCACTGTCTGTTTTTCTATAGCCCACGAATTAAGAAAGGTTATTGTATAGGACAATGTTAAAAAGATTATTTTCTCACTAGCATACCATTTAGCTGAGTGGCTGTAATTTGCCAACCTCTGCTTTATGTCACCTTCCCTCCTCTTTAATTTATTTCCCAGATTTTGATATGGTTGTTTCATTTCATAGGTCTCTCCATATTCAATTTTTTAAAATGTCCTGTTTTTTTATATTTAAATCCTTTGGTGTGTCAATAGTCTCATCAACAAAGGTATGTGCTCCAATGATATACATCAAAATCCAACCTTGAACTCTCCTGTCAACCTTTTCCAAGAAATACTCCACAGGGGTTTCATTTGGCTTAATATTGCTGAGGTATAATTTCAGTCCATGGGTGGTCCAGTTATTCATTCTCACTCACTTCTTGTCTGTTCCCCCCCACCTTCTCTTCCTATATGATGACATCTTTTGTATTATTACACCAAACCTTTTGTTAGCAATATAATCCAAACTTATTTGTTGTTGTTCAGACATTTTCAGTTGTGTCCAACTCTTTGTGACTCCATTTGGGGTTTTCTTGGCAAAGCTACTGACATGGCTTACCATTTCCTTCTCCAGCTCATTTTATAGATAGGGAAACTGGGGGAACAGGTCTAAATGACAGCTAGTAAGTGTCTGGGGCCAGATTTAAACTTAGGGAGAAGAATTTTCCTGACTCCTGGCTGGTACTCTATCCATCCTGCCATCTTGCTTCTCTGCCACCTATTTAGTTCTACCACATATGTCTCCAGTGACCTTTAGGTGACTTACCATTTTGATTTCTGAGAGGCAGTAGTGTTCCAAGATTTAAAATCATGTTTAGTTCACCATATATGTATCCAGGAAATTTTAGGAGATCTATAATTTTGATTTCTTGGGGATTATGGTATTCTAAGATTCACAGCCATAGACCATCACTAGAATATCAGTTCTAAAATCATAGGTTTTTATTTTCATAAGAAGCTTTGAGTCACTGAAGGAACAACTCAGTTCACTGGGTGCAATCCAGACTTCTTTCTTCCCTTTATTCATTTTTGAGTCTAGGGCAAATGAGTGCAATGCCTATTTCAAATAGATATACTGATACACCAGCTCAGCGCGCTATCCATCTAACTTTTATTATGCTAGAGACATTCAGTCTAGAAATCAAATACAAAATTAAGGCTTTCAGGATAGGCATAACATAATTTAATGTGTGAAAAAGGAAGATCAGCCCAGCAATGATGAAGAATGAACAAGAACAACCAAAGAATAAAAGTTAGAGGGATGTTTTAGAAGAATGTTTTAGGAAATAATTGAAATACTCAAGTGATATACAAATTTAAGATAAAATTCAAGAATCTTTAAAGACATTCCCAGAGATTCATGATGAAAAATATCATATGCTATCAGAGAAAGAACTGATGGAGTCTAAATGCAGACAAAATCTTCATTCCTTCCTCTTCCCCTTCCCCCTCCTCCTCCTCTTCCCCCTCCTTCTCATTCTCTTCCTCCTCCTCCTCCTGCTCTTCCTCCTCCTCCTAGTCCTCGTCCTCCTCGTCCTCCTCCTTTTTCTTCTCCTCCTCTTTCTTTGTCTTCTTAATTTGAGATCTCTTCAACAAAATTACTTATAGGGGAAATAGTATACATGATTGCATGTTTTAAAATCTTTATCAGATTACTTACTGTCTCCAGGAGGTGGTGGGGAAAGATTAAGGGAGAGAGAATGGTAAGGAGAAAAAGAATTTAAAATTCATTTTTTAAAAAATGAATGTTAAATTTTTTTTAATATATATTTGGGGAAAAGTAAAATATTACTTAAAAATAATAAAAGGACCAGCCAAGAGTGACTAGGTTGGGAACTTAGGCTGATTACTGGGATAAGATGGCTTAAGGAAAGAGGTATCTTCTCTAATCCTACAGTATATGAGACTGCCTACTCAATTTACAGATTATGCCAGCTTTGGATATGAGAAGATGAATGGGTTTCAATATGTCTCCTTTTCCCTTGCTTCTCTGTTGTCTTAGAATTTTCTCTTTCTAGTGATGAGAACAAGTGTTCCCAACTGGGACCAATGTGAAGTGAGCCCCTGCAGAAGCACATCATTATTCTTGGGTTTGCCCTTGGGCTCAAATAGAACAATCTGCTAGGATCATCCGATTTAGACTACCTGCAATCACAGACATTATCTTGTCCAACTCTATTATTTTAGTGTTATGGAAGCTGAGGCCCAAAATAGCTAAGTGACTTGCCCAAGGTCACACAGGTAGTAACTGATCTAGGATTCAAATCATACCATTTGCATGCTAAATCTGGTGTTCTTTCTTTTAAAGTATGCTGTCAATATTAATAGGTGAAAAAATACAATGATCCAAATGGGAAGGAGATAAAGGCTGTTTTAGAAGCATAAAAGGAAGAACTGAATAAATAAGATTTACTTCTTCATATAATGAATCTAAACACATTGTTTTGTTGGAGGATTTCACAATTCACTTTCCTTAGTGATGACTAAATTATTCATATCTGGCAATCTAGTCCTTAACTTCTCAAATATATGTGGTTGTGATGGGGAGTTTATACAAAATGAAGGAAAATATTGATTGCAAACATTTGAAATATAGATGATGGCATTTAGTCTTTCTTTTACAAAGAATATTGAAGTTCCTGAAAAAAATTTATGTGTTCCTGATTTTTGAAAGGTATTTAGAATCACCCAGAAAAGAATTTACAATACTGCTTCTCAGCTTCCTGGGCAGATCAATTTGCCTTTGTTGATGACAGTTAAGAAGAAAGCAAAAGTGAATCCATTCTATGCATTTTTTAAAATGATTTTTAAGTTCTCCAAAAGATTCATAACAAAAAAGGATATCCACTGCCACAATAGGAATATAAGGAGTCTGAATGCAGAATGAAACATACCATTCTTTATTTTATTTCCTCCATGGATTTTTCTCTAGTGTAAGCTATATATGTCTTGTTTCACAACACAAACAAGGAAATATGTATTATATGATAATATATATACAAACTATATAATATTACCTGCCTTCTTGAGAGGAAGAAGGGGTGGGAGTGAGAGAAAGAACACAGTAAAATATCAAAAACAAATATTTAAAAACTGTATTGACATGTAATCTGAAAAAATAAAAATTCATGATAGTAAAAAATAATTTTTAAATTGAAAATCTTTTGGTGCAGTAGAACAAGCCCTGGATTTGGAGTCAGAGGACCTGGGTTCAAATTTCACCTCTCATATTTCACCTCTGATGACTGAGACAAGTCATTTAACTCTCCTGAACTTTAATTTCCTCAACTATAAAATGGGTAAGTTAGACTAGATGGCTTTTGAGCCCCCTTTTGGTTCAAGATCTGTGAACCTATCACCCTCACTACTACTCAGTAGTCCTTCTTTTGTATTCCCTATCTGTAGAGCATATTGAAGCTCCTTGCAATTAACTTCTTCAACTCTATTCCCTCCAGAACTCAGAACTCCACAGCATGGTCACACATTCAGCCACTTTCTCTTCTGCCTCAGAATAAATTCCCTTATGTCTTGATGTACTTAGTTTCTCTTTGATCATCTCCTGCCTCCTCCAGGACCTTGCCCCAGCAATAATCTCTTATCTCATGCATTTCTAGTCTCTTCCTTTGTACTTTCTCCCTTCTGTCCTCCTACAAATATGCTCAGATCTCCCCAGTTCTAAATTCTACTTATTCTTACTACTAGAACTACCACCACCACCACCACCATTGCTACTACTACTACTACTACTACTACTACTACTACTACTACTACTACTACTACTACTTCCACTTCTACTTCTACTTCTACTACTACTTCTACTTCTACTACCACCACTACCACTACTGCTACTACTATTAAAAATAATAAATAAAGTATATTCCTTGCCCTGGGGATATTATTCCAATCTCTATTCTCACTGATAAGTCAGATCTATAGCATCTAGCTACTATCTGTCTCAGAACTCTTAGGGTTAGATCTAAGTAGTAGAAGGTAATGTCTCCAAGGCTGTTGTAGCAGCAACCTACTGGAATGTTTTGCTCCTTTATAATCAATGTATATCAATTAGTCATTCAGATAATTAACCTTTAGAAGGTGCTATGTAGAGTAGAAATACCTGGTTCAAGAAAAAAAAAATCCTCCAATGGTTTGTGCAACCTTCCCCCCATGAGTACATAAAGAATCCAGGAGAAAATTGACTAAAGGTTACAGAATTTATCTGGGAGGAGGTTAACTCACAGCTCCAAGAAGTCCTTGTAATGGAATTCTCAAGATGTTCCCCTTGTCATCAAGTTGTTTCCCCACCTTGAGCTCTTTGTAGAAACTTGGATCTGTATCTAATTCTTGGATCCTGGAGCAGAAACTGACTTTGTGAAGATGTATGAAATTCTCTAGATCCCCCCCACCCCGCCCCAGAAGCTCACAGGTACCATTTTGATCAGAGTCAGAAAAAAACTTATTTGTTCTCTCTTCTTCCCTCAAGTGCTTTTTTCCATAGTGTTTTGTCTGGAAAGATCTCTCTTGGCTCACCACTCACTTTTATCTCCTCATTTCTGAACAAATTTCTAGTTTTACTCAGACCCTCAAGGACATTGCCAAGTCCCTCAACAAACTGGAATACACTTATAAGTGCCACTTCAGTTCCTCCAATGTTTTCCAAAGTCTTCTTGTACTTAATCTCATACCTTTGAATGATTGTCTAAGACATAGTCACCTGGTTAAGGTATCAGGGATATAATAGGATAGGAAAAGGAAAGGAGGTATAGTTGAGAAGTCATAAAGATAATGAATGGCCATCAATGGATCCAATCTTTGTTAAAGTTATTTATATGATTATAGTACTTAGCACTTCCTGCAGGTGGGATGGGATAATCAAGTGATTCAGTTACCCCTTGCCCCATACCCCAAATACCCCAAGCCCCTAAATTCTTTTGTCCCTGATCTACTTTCATTTTTTACTTCATCATTAAAACTTCTTAAAAAGTTATCTAAAACTACTAATTGTACTACCCTTGGGATCCATTCTGGCCTCATCACCTTGCAGTCTGCTTTTTCCCACCATGATATTGCTGAAATTGAACTGTAGAATATCAATACTCGTCCAGTCCAACCTGTACTTAAAGTGTTTGATTCTTGAAAAATTGAAAAATTCCAGGTGAAATTCACCAGTGGGGGAATAACTGAACAAGTAATAGTATATGATAATGATGGAATATTATTGTGCTTTAAGAAATGACAAGTAGGATGCTTTCAGAAAAAGCTGGAAAATCTTACATGAACAGATGCAAAATTAAATGAGCATAAACAGAACACTGCACATAGTAATACCAATATTGTATAGTGTGACTATCTGGGCAATACAATGGCCTAAGACAATTCCAAATGACTCATGATGAAAAATGCTATCCATGTCCAGGGGGAGGGGGAGGGAACTGATGGAGTCTAAGTGGAGATTGGGGATCCTTTTTCTTTTTAAAAGTTTCTTTCTTTTTCTTTTTTTCATTATGTTTCTTTCACAATATGACTAATATGAAACTATGTTCTGCATGATTGCACATGTTTAAGCAATATCAAATTGCTTATTTTCTCAGGGAGGGGAAGGAGAGAGAGGAAAGGAGAGAATTTTGTAACTCAAAATTGAAGAAGAGAGTTGTTAAAATTATTTTTACATGTAATTGGAAAAATATTTAAATTAAAATAAAAGAAAAAATCTAGGGATTGTGGACCTAATTTTTCCTGAAGCCATCCATTTCACATTTGAGTAGCTCTAAAATTGTTATGCAATTTTTCCTTACATGAAACAGAATCATGCCCAGATATAACTCTTATTTCTGTCCTCTGGCCTCAAATGAAGTAACTCTAATGTCTCTTCAACATTTAGGTTTTTAATACATCCATCATGTTTTCCCTGAGGTTTCTTGCCTTGAGGCGGAACAGTTTTGTTTCTTTTAGCTGATCTTTAACTGCTGATATTATCTACAGGCCTCTCATCCTTCAGGACCCTCTCCACTGGGCACATACACTAAAACTCCATAATGTCATTCTTTTTTTTAATTTATGCATTTATTATTATTATTATTATTATTATTTGTTTTAAACATTATTTTATTTGGTCATTTCCAAACATTATTCACTGGAAACAAAGATCATTTTCTTTTCCTCCCCCCCACCTCTCCCTCTCCCATAGCCGATGCACGATTCCACTGGTTATCACATGTATTTTTGTTTCGAACCCATTTCCATGTTGTTGGTATTTGCATTAGAGTGTTCATTTAGAGTCTCTCCTCAGTCATATCCTCTCCACCCCTGTAGTCAAGCAGTTGCTTTTCCTCCTTGTTTTTACTCCCACAGTTTATCCTCTGCATGTGGATAGTATTTTTTAGATCCCTGCATATTGTTCAGGGACATTACGCTGCCACTAATGGAGAAGTCCATCACCTTCAATTGTACCACAGTGTATTAGTCTCTGTGTATAATGATTTCCTGGTTCTGCTCCTCTCGGTCTGCATCACTTCCTGGAGGTTGTTCCAGGCTCCATGGAATTCCTCCACTTTATTATTCCTTTGAGCACAATAATATTCCATCACCAACATATACCACAATTTGTTCAGCCATTCCCCAATTGATGGGCATCCCCTCGTTTTCCAATTTTTGGCCACCACAAAGAGCGAAGCTATGAATATTCTTGTACAAGTCTTTTTCCTTATTATCTGTTTGGGGTACAAACCCAGCAGTGCCATGGCTGGATCAAAGGGCAGACAGTCTTTTATCACCGTTTGAGCGTATTTCCAAATTGCCCTCCAGAATGGTTGGATCAATTCACAACTCCACCAGCAATGAATTAATGTCCCTACTTTGCCACATCCCCTCCAGCATTCATTACTTTCCTTTGCTGACATGTTAGCCAATCTGCTAGGTGTGAGGTGATACCTCAGAGTTGTTTTGATTTGCATCTCTCTGATTATAAGAGATGTAGAGCACTTTTTCATTTGCTTATTAATAGTTTTGATTTCTTTGGCTGAGAATTGCCTGTTCATGTCCCTTGCCCATTTATCAATTGGAGAATGGCTTGATTTTTTGTACAATTGATTTAGCTCTTTGTAAATTTGTGTAATTAAACCTTTGTCAGAGGTTTTTATGAAGATTGTTTCCCAATTTGTTGCTTTCCTTCTGATTTTGGTTACATTGGTTTTGTTTGTACAAAAACTTTTTAATTTTATGTATTCCAGATTGTTTATTTTGCATTTTGTGACTCTTTCTAAGTCTTACTTGGTTTTAAAGTCTTTCCCTTCCCAAAAGTCTGACATGTATACTACATAATGTTATTCTTAATCTGTGATTCCAGAAATGAGCTCGCTACTCCAGTTGTAGTTTGACCCAGATAGATCAAGTTGCATGTATCATCTCCTTTGTTTTGGACCCAACCAAACAACTCATCAATCCATAATAACTTATTATGCACCTATTATATGTCAGCAAAGCACTGGACGTACAAAGAAAGAATTAAAATAGTTTCTGCCCTCAAGGAACTTATGTTCTATCTTATAATGTGCTGACAAATGTATAATAAGAGGTTTGGAGGGGAGAGTGTGATACACTGAATTTAACTTGCATTATTTACATATCATATATGTATATAATTATATATGTGTATGTTATATGTATGTAAATGTGTATATATATATATATGTATACATATATATATATATACATTTTCTGCATCATTTTAAAAGTCTGGACAATCAATAAAATAATAAATAAAGCCTTGACTTATATTGTTTGCTGAGAGCCAAGGTATAAATGCTCAGCTCTTGGGAGCCATTATGAGGATGCAACAAATCACTAATTCTAACTATGGCCCTTATATTGTTGCTTACATTTGTGTTAGTTTGTTATTTTTTTCATTTGATTATTATTAGTCTTTTGTACATGAAACCACTTGGATGTTTTCACTTCAGCAATAAGGTAGCCACGATTTCCGTATCCTGTGCTTTAAAAAAATAAATCAATCAACAAGACTTTTATTAGGTGTGAGAGATACTGTGAAAACAAATAAAACAATGAGACAGTTCCTGACCTCAATACATTTATATTCTATTGGAGAAAACAAAAACTAAATATACAGAGAAGGAAAAGAAGCTGTGGATGGGAAGTCACAGAGATAATAAGTGGATATGACCATTGATTGACCCAATCTTTGGTGAGATAATTGCTGTGATTGAAGTTCTTAGAATAAGAAGGGGAAAAAGAGGGAAAGGTAGGTCCACAGGTAGCAGTGAAAATGCCTGAATCAAAAGTAGACTTTGTGATTACAGGCAATGAATGTTGAGCCAAGTGGATAACTCTTCCTAGGCATGGTTTCAGGGGGTCGGGTTTGGAGAGTGGACCAGTAATATATAGTAAGGTTGAAAGTGGCCAGAATTTTCTGATTTTCAGCATTTTTTTTGGTCCACTTCAATATCAAAATGATTTTTATGTTGCTAATAGATCCAGTTTTCAGATAATTCAGAATTTAGAAGTCTTGTGCCAGTACTACATAGTAGAACCATCTTCTATGCTATTACACATTTTTATAAGGATTTGGATTCTAAATAACAGCAGGAGATCATTTTCAACACCATTCCATTAAAAAAATCTATTTGCAAACCCCCTTCTCAAGTCACAGTTCAAAATAGTTCATCCTTCCTTGTCATATACACCCATGTAAGCAGATTTTTATGCATTGAAAACATGGTCTTAAACTTTGCCTAGAGTCATAACAGCTTTGGAATATCAAAAGTATAGGAATTGCAGCTGGGACTGTGTGACTTAAGTTCTTCCCCTTGAATTGTCAGATGTTTATTGTGGGTGTTTGGGTTATTTTCCCCTCCTTCCCATTGTTGTTATTAATTCTAGATCCAACTGGTTCTTAAGTAAATTAACGAAATATTGACAAACCAACATCACAGTGAGCCATGCTTTGTAACAACCCTATAAAGGAATACTGACAATTCTGGACTCTCTGCTCCATATGTTATTCTGATTGTGTGAAAACTTGAATCAGTATCTAAAAGCCAGGTGGTTACAACTCCCACAATATTGGTTTCCCAGTTAAGAGGCAGAAACTCACATTTAGTGCTAGTAAGAGGATCATGTGACTTGTGTATAATTATGTGCATTGGCTTTGACACCCTGGTTTAATGGCAATCTCAGTAATTGTGTTCCCCCTGTCCAATTTTTCTCCTCACTGAAGCTAGATAGACATAAATCACAGTTTATAATCATGAATCAGAACACCAAGCAACTTGGATAGCCATTGATTGTTGGGGTACAAAAATAGCAGATAAAAATGGAGTGATTGAGTCTGAACCATGTTGGCAGACCAGTTGTGCCAAATGGGCAGATACTTAAATGGCAGGCAAGATCTCAACCCACAAGGCTGTTTTTACGCTTCCTTTGTAAGAAAAGACTTTATTGTGCGTGTGGAGACTGGACTAGTGACATTATTTGTGTAAGGATCTCCTAGTGACTAAATTCTTAATTTGTTTGAGCAGTTTATATGCTCATTAATTAGTTGAGTGGGGTCTGAGAACTTTGGTGAAATGGTAGCCAGTAAGGATCCAAATCAGGACCTCAATTTGATTCTTCCCATCTGAGGCCACCTCTGTGTTTCACCACTCTATGCTGAGGGAAGGACTAATAGTACATATATAGAGACATATTCCATTTATGAAATCAAAACCTCAAGAGAAACAGTGCCTCTGCTGATTATCTGATCATAGAATCAAGAGTGACTGTCAGAAAGAAGAGCCCTAACTTTGACCACACTGGTACTAGCCTTACTCCGTTATTCTTCTCTTACCCTTGGAATCAAATGATGGAAGAATTTGTAGATTGGATTCACTCTCTGTTTTTCTATTTGGCTAATGGGGCTTAGGAATCTGCAACTGAGGGCCAGAATCTATGAGTAACTCTAATTAAGAGATGGCATGAAACTCAAAGGTCATCTAATCTAACCTCATCACAAAGATAAGTAACTGAGACCTGAGGAAGCCCTTTTGAAAAGGCCATAATTCTAAAGTTGTACATGGTGGTGTTCAAATTGAATCATAGTTTCCTGCCTTTCAAGTTCATTGGCTTTTCTACCATTTGGTTTACTCTTTTCCATTCCAAAATAATATATTCACCCATAGCATCCTTTGAGAAGGAAATAGCAAACCCCTCCAGTATCGTTGCTAAGCAAAGAACAAATGGCGTCACAAAGAGTCAGACATGACTGAAAAATTATTGGACAACAGAACATCCTCGTGAACAGGATATCCAGCTCTTATCCTAAACATCTTTATCTTGAATTGATAAATTTGTAGATGTGAACTTGATGTAACCTGATAAAACCGTAGACTTTAAAAAATCTACGATTTTATGAATATGAATACTTCTTGCAACAGTACACTTTATGCCCTTCGACTTTATAAGCAGATGCTATTCATGAAGTGCTAGGGCCCCCAAATCCATCATCTAGCAGCCAAGCATCAAGTGATGAGCCAGCAAATCAGAATAATATTGTATCCTCCATCACCATAAAACATCTATCCTTGTCAAAACATTTAGATTCTTTTCTGAAGTTGTCCATCAGCAGACATATGATTGACTCAGAAACACTAATGCTCCTGAATGAAAGTGAGTGGATCAGAAAAAGATACCAAGGGGGGGGGGTGCAACTCAAGGCAAAACTGAAATAAGGAAAATGTCTTTGTTGCTCTTATACTTATATCCTGCTACTTCTTGCCCTTTTTAATAAGTGCTGCCTTAATTCTGCCTCAGGCATTCAGTGATTTCAGGAGACCTCTAGCTGCCTGTTAAACATCACCCCCTGGGGGTAGCTAGGTGGTTTAGTGGATTGAGAGCTAGGTCTCAAGATAGAGTCCTAGGGTTCAAATCTGACCTGGTATGTGTCCCTGGGCAAGTCACTTAATCCCTGTTGCCTACTCCTTAACCCTCTTCTCCTTTGGAACCAATACACAGCATTGATGCTAAGATAGAAGGTAATGATTTTTTAAAAATCACTGACCAAGTCAAACAGTGTACTTCAATATTGCTCCTTTGTCTCCCTTTCTTGACCCAGGTAAAACCTCCATTTCTTCATTTAATCGATTTCATCTAGCTATAAGGAGAAAGTGAACTATTTAATAGTGACTAGTGAATAACTGATCAATTCAAATAGAAGCTTACTAAGAACCTTAAAGGGCATGAGATAATGGATGAATTGAATTCAGCAGACATTAAGCAACAGTTATGTTAAGATGTCCTACTCACTGATTTAATTTATTAATACTTACAGGGGATGTTTACATCTTAATAACAGTATTTTAAATTTAGGATTAAATTCCATCAAAGATAATCTTGGAGAGGTATGTACTCCTAAAAAACAAAAGGTGAACGATTGTTAGGATGCCACTCTTCTCAGGTACTCTTACTACTTCCATTCACACCCATTAGTTCTCCTCCTATAACCTTGATAAAGAGATAAAACTTCCTGATGGAATAAAACTCTGCAAAAGCTCAAATTACCTTCTGGATGAGTCTAAATTGCCAAGCACTTCTAGTTTAAAAGTCAGTGGAAGATCAATAACTTAGATTGAACTCTACCCCATTCTGGCCCCTTCAGCTTTGTCCTGATGTTGTCAGTTCCTCAAATGGCAGAGTTAGAAGAGGCACGAGTATGTTTAGTCCATCATCTGGCCAAAGATTAAAACCCCTGCAAAACATCAACAAGAAATAATCTCCCAGATTCTACTTGAAAATTCCAGAAACAAGGTATTCATCCCCCAAGATATCCCAGTAAATTTTAAACACTTCGGATTGGTACAAAACCATTTCTTGGGTTGAGCTGACATTTCTTGTAATCCTCACCAATTTCTTGATTCACTCCAGTTCACATTACAAACTCCTAATAAGACACTCCAATATCAATGTCCAATGGGCATCTCTATTACCATGGGTCTAAATATGGAATTGGCATGGAGTGTCCCAAAATTCTTATTGCTCTTTTTAGCCTATCTAGTTTAAAATTGCATTAAGATTATTTCAACATGTTGGCTTTTCTCATAAATTTATCCCTCCTTTAAACTACCTGATTTACATTTGGGACATCACCCTCCTTCCAGTTGTGGATTTGTAAAGCAAGAGTCATCCTCAAATCTTTCTTTTCTTTCACTTTACATATTCAGCCACTCGCTAAGTTTTATCAATTCTTTCTTTAGTCCATCTCTTGCAACTGTCTCCTTCTCTCCATGTGTATAACTTTCACCTTAATACAGGTCTATATCATCTCTCCTATGAATTATTTCAATCATTTCCTGATGGGTCTTCATGCTCCAAGCCATTCCCTTTTCCAGTTTATACATTATGCAACTGCCAAGCTGATAGTCTTAAAACACAATGATAACCATATTATTTCTCTATCCCAATACCTTCAGTAGCTCCTTATTACCACTAGAATAAGATACAGAATCTACATTTTGGAATTTAAAACCTCTTGAACATGGGTCTTGTAGCCCTTTCCAATGCTATTTCATATCATTCATCTTCCTATCTCTCCATTCCAGGTAAACAGACTTATGGGCTCTCCTTCATTCTATCTCCATCTCCCCATCTCTCTAATTCACTTTCTCATTAACTCTGCCTCATTTCCACTCTTCAAACAGAAGGCACATGCTATATCCTTCCTTGGAAGTATTCTTATTTTTCTGGTTGGTATTTTTTTAATCCCTTACCTTCTGTTTTAAAATCAATACTGTGTATTGGTTCCAAGGCAAAAGAGTGGTAAGGGCTAGGCAATGAGAGTTAAGTGACTTGCCCAGGGTCACACAGATAGGAAGTGTCTGAGGCCAGATTTGAACCTAGGACCTCCCATCTCTGGGTCTGGCTTTCAATCCACTGAGTCACCCAGCTGCCCCCTATTCTGGTTAGTATTGCTCTTTCTCTTAGTCACATTATTTTATTTTTTAATTAATTTTTATGCATGTTGCCTCTGCACCAGGCCTGACCCCTCCAACAGGATATAAGCTTCTTGAGGGCAAGAACTTTTTTTTTCTCTATGAATCCTCAGTACATTGCAAACATTTAATAAATGTGTATTTTAAATTGAATCTTATCTCCATGTTAAAGCAGCAGAAATCTAATATCTTTCTCTTCTCTTGATGAACTTTCAACTATTTTAAGAAAGATACCATGTTTCCCAGTCAAATTGAATAAGCCTTTATTATTATTGAGTTGGATTCTTCTTTTCTCAAAGATATATATTGTGAAGATGGAATTAACTCTCCCCTGCCCATTTTTATATTTAATTACCAGAAGTGTATATACCCCACTTATCCTTAAGTGGGGGAGGTCTGGCTTTCCTCCTTCCTGTTGGCAGCTTTGGTGTAGTGGGGAATTTCTGAGTAGGTAGAAAACTTAGTCACATGGTTCTGTTTTGTCAGATAATAAAATAAAAAAATAATACTTAAGGTATTCAACATTAATTTAACTCTTATATAGCAAACATATATTCTTCAACCAATTTTCAATAAGAATTTTTCAGATTATGGAAGGTTGCAAAATAATCAGTTTTATCTTTTGGGATAAAATTTTCACTACTTCAGTATAATGAAACTTAGAGGCAACTAGGTGGCATTACAGTGGATAAGAGTTCAAGATGGGGAGTGAACAAGACTCAAGTTCAAATCTAACTTCAGACTGTATTAGCTCTGTGAACTTTGGCAAGTCATTTAACTTCTAACTACTTCAGTTTCCTCATCTGTCAAAAGGAGATAATAATAGCATCTGCCTTTCTAGGCTGCTCTGAGGATCAAATGTGATAATATTTGTAGAGTGTTTTAAAAACCGAAAGCATTATCTAAACGGCAGCTGTTTTCATTCTGATTTTAGGCAAACTACATGAGTATGAATAAAAGTTTGTGTGTTAAAGAGATTTGTGTGTGTATGTATATATATATATATATATATATATACACATATATGAGAGAGACAGAGACAGAGAGAGGGACAGAGAGAGAGAGAGAGAGAGAGAGACAGAGAGAGAGAGAGAGAGAGGAGGAGAGAAAGACAGAGAGAAAGAGAGAGAGAGACAGAGAGAGAGAGAGAGAGACAGGAAGAGAAAGAGAGAGAGGAGGAAAAGGAGGAAGAGAGAGAGAGAGGTTGAGAAAATGATTCTATAAGACTGACAGTAATAGGATGTGTGAGATGGAGGTGTGCATTTAAGAAAGAACTGTCACTGGATATAAGTGTGAACTAAGGAGAAGAAAAGGACAGAATATAATGAATTCATTGGAAAATGAATATTTTTACTTAATGGCCTCTGGTGTATGCCTTGGGTAGTGATATGTAATAATTTAATGCAATGAAATGTAAAGCATTTTAACCAATAAACATTAAAATTTCACTAATTTGGACTAAGGAGGTGGTCAGTTTGAATTTCAATAGAGTTTAGATTAAAAGATGAGTTTCAAAACTGTGATGATGGCTTCTAAATACCTGCTAAGAAGGTATTGTAAGAAATGCTTTAATTCATGAGTAATACTCATAATTAGCACATGAATAACATATACTCAATTAAATGCAACTAAATGGAGATAATGATAGGGTTTTGTGAGGAACAAATGAAATAGCCTATGCATAACACTTGGCAAAGCTTAAAACTCTAGTAAATGCTGGCTTTTAGCTAAAGTAGATCCTGAAATTTTCTCTGGGCTATTAATTTGGTTAGCAAATTCTTTCTTAATAATTTTTCCGAGGAAGCATCAAATCAAACTAAGTCAAGTTATAAGGGGGCAATATGGACTGTGAAAACAATGATGCCTCTGAAATCTAAGGGTCTGGGTTTCAATCCTGTCTCTGAATTTTTTTTTTAACCCTTACCTTCTACCTTAGAATTAATACTGTGTATTGGTTCAAAAGCAGAAGAGTGGTAAGGGCTAGGCTTTGGGGGATAAGTGACTTGCCCAGGGTCACATAGCTAGGGAGTATCTGAGGCCAGATTTGAACCTAGGACCTCCTGTCTCTATGCCTGGCTCTCAATCCATTGAGGTACCCAGTTACCTGCCTTTGACTCTTAATATCAGTATAATTCTGGGCAAAACACATGTCCTTCATATACCTTGCTTTCCTTACATTTGTGAAGGAATTGACTGAATGAACTCTGAGGTTCCTTCTATCTCTCTGTCTGTAAAAAAACAAACACAAACAAAAAACCAAAAATCCCCCCAAATTCAGTATAACTAGGTGGAAAAAGAATGATAGTTTACACATACACTGGCCACCTAATTAATTATATTTTAACAGGTTGGGCTATTAGGAAGATAGGGAGAAGGCAACTCTTCAACTAAATAAATTGCTGCTAAACTAAGGAAAGCTTACTCCACTCTAAATGATTATATCATGTGAGCTACAAGAACTAAAAGGAAAAAATGAAATCATTAACTTATCCAGAATACTTCCTCAACAACTGGAATATCCTCATACTTAATTAATACTGGAATAAAAATAATGCCCTCCTTTGATGCTATTTCTCTTTAATATTGAGTATTGAATTACCAGATGATTCCATTTCTATAATTGCTATAGTCAGAAAATAATAAATAATCAGTACCTAATTACTAGTGATATTTTAATAAATACATAGGGTGAAAAACAAAAGAAAATAAACAATTGGTGGTAGATGTCTCTCTCTAGAACAGGAGTTCTAAACCTGGGCACCACATACAAATACATATATGGATAGATTTCAGGGACCCAACGAATTTAGATGGGGAACGATGTTTTATTTTAACTAACTGAAAATTGAGTATTTTTTAGTTATTTATTTAAAAACATTCTTCTTAACTAAAGCATTGTTGTCAAGGGATTCAACCATTATGGAGGGCAAATGAGAATTATGCCGAAAGGGCTATAAAAGAATGCATTCCCTTTGATCCAGTAATGCATCCCAAAGAGATAAAAAAAAACTGGAAAGGACCCATTTATACAAAAAATATTTACAGCTGCTTTTTTGTGTGTGGTGGCAAAGAATTGGGAACTAAAGGGATGTCCCTCAGTTGGGGAATGACTGAACAAATTGTGGCATATGATGGTGATGGAATACTGTTGTGGTATGAGTAGTGATGAATAGGATGATTTCAGAAAACTGGAAAGACCTACATGAAATGATGCACAGTGAAATAAGCAGACCCAGGAAAACATACATAATAACAGCAATATTGTGGAACAACCAAATGTGATAGACTTTTCTATTAACAGAGATATAATGATCCAGAACAATTCTGAGGGACTTATGAAAAAGAATGCTATCTACCTTCAGAGAAAGAACTGTGGGAGTAGGAATACAGATGAAAGCATATGATTTTTCTCTTGTTTATTTGGGTATATGTTAGTGAGTTTTGGTTTTATAAGCTATTCACTTACCAAAATGAAAAATATGGGAATATATTTTGTGTGATAATACATATGCAACCCAGATTGAGCTGCTTGCTAGTTCTGGAGTAGGGAGGGAAACGGGAGTTAGACTGTTTGGATGATATAACTTTGGAAAATTTATGTGGAAATTTGCTATTAAAATAAAAAATAAATTAAAAAACATTCTTCTGATCAAAAGTCTATGGCTTCACCAGACTACCAAAAGGTACTCTGACACACAAAAAGGATAAGAATCTTGTACTAGAAATATGGTTCCATTATGGTCAAGTCATCCTTGAAAGAATGCTTTCACAGTTATTCAATATAATGATGACATACCAACCCTTAGTTTTTTGTTGAGTCATATTGAAAGAAATCCACTTTGATTCAGATCTAGCATTCTTTCTTGTTCTCCATTTGTTCCTGACTCTTCATAACCCCTTTGGTTTTCTAGGCAAACATCTTGGAATGGTATGCCATTTCCTTCTTTAGCATATTTTACATTTGAAGAAACTGAGGCAAACAGGTTTAAGTGACTCGCCCAGGGCCACACTACTAGTAAATGTCTGAAGTCAGATTTGAATTCAGGAAAATGAATCTTCCTGACTTCAGGTCTGATCCTCTATCTACATCACCTAGGACATGAATAAACTTTTGGAAAAATGAAGAGTATGAGAAAAGGGTACCTCAACTAGGGCACCGACATTCTCATTTGTCTTCTCAGTTTTCTGTTATGTCTGAGTAAGGCAAATTTTGAGAACCTGCCCCACTTGTAATTAAGAAGGATTGGCCCTATTGTTTAGATGCTGTGTTGAGAAATCTAGCAAGCCTTTTTTGGTCAATCTCCTACAGATAATCTGCTTCAGGGAATCTTTAATGATCTGTTTCACTCTTTCAACCTGAACATTTGCTTTGAGGCAATAAATCAATCAGTCTGTAAGCATTTATTAAGTCATTACCATGTGCCAGGCACCATATGAAGTACTGTGGATACAAAAAGAAGGCAAACACCTTATACCTTCTCAAAGAGAATATATTCTAATGGGGGAATAATGTGTAAATAGATGCACTTAAATTGCACATGAAAGTAGTATAAAAGAGGAGATTTTAGTAGTTGTGGGGATCAGAAAAGACTTTCTGTAGAGGGTAGACCTCAAACTTGACAGTTTTCAAAGAAAGAGACTATAAGATGCAAATGAGAGGTCAGAACATTTCAGGTAAGAGGGACAACAGTTACCAAGGGATGGAGCCCAGTCTACTGAGCATCTTGTCCCAGAGTCAATTGTTAAATATTCAGTGTGAGTATTTACACCTTAGAAACCAACAATTACTCTAAATCAGGGCTTCACTTATTATTTTGTTGTTTATGTAGATGTAAGGAAGTACTAATAATTCAGATCAGCTTAAAAGGGTGTATGCATATTTTTGTGTGGCCAGTTGTTAGACATTTACTCTATATTGCTCTATAAATATTATTTAGGCTCCACTGGAGTAAGTACAAGGCTCAAAGAATGAAGTTATCACCAAACTAGGTGCCTGATGACAGGCTTTGATGATGACGGGATAGCAATGATAATTACTTTAATAGTAACTGATATTTATAAAACCCTTTAAGGTTTCCAAAGTATATTAAATCTCTGCTCTCATTTGAGCCTCACAGAACCCTTGAGTTTGAGGGATTGTACAAGAAGAGGTGGTAATACTTTCAACAGTGTTCCTGTCCGAAAATCCCTTAAAGTCATTTGAGATAAATACAGGTACCTTGATAGGAATGATTAGGTGTGAAAATCTGCTTCTAGGGGGGAAAAGAGCTCTTATTGTTTTATCAAATGCTTTTAATTGCTATTTAGGTCCATTCTGTAGATTCACAGTTAGCAAATGATTAGTTTTTCAGGGCTAATTCCTAACGCACTTTGTGAATGAACACAGATTTGGTACAGGATGGTCAAAGATGAAGTCTCTATGGTGAGAAGCAATGGTTTGTTCTTGCACATAGATAACTGATTGACAATGTGACTATCTCCCCCAAAGGCTAGCTCCCAGGGCTTATAGTCTAAAAGATCACACTTAGTTTTGTGAACCAAGCAAGTCTAGCCTCTCTTTGCCTCAATTTCTTTGTCCATACAATCAGAATAATAGCACTTATTTCACAGAGTTGTTGTGAGAGTCAAATGAAGTAACACATATAAAGTACTTTGCAAACCTTAAATCACTATGTAAATGCTACCTATTATAATAATTTCTATCACTAATATTAGAAAATAAAATTCCAAAGAATATTTTTTTTTCCAGAAGACACTGGCATGGCATAGTAATGGTGGCACTTGATGGTAGAAAAGGAAAGATAGAAATAGAAAGGTTTTAAAGATTTTCTCATGGGCTTCACAGACCTTATTGTAGATGAATTTAATGGGAGTAGCAACAATGCCATTGCTTAAGAAGATAAAGCTTGGAGTTCTCATTCCAAGCTTCCCCTTTTTTCACTAAGTACTTTGTTTATTGTGATGGATTTCAGGAAGTTTTTTGCTTATCCTATGTTCAGGAGCAATAGGATCATAGAATCTTAGAATTTGAAGGCAACTCAATGTCATCTAATTCATCCTGTAACTGTAAAGGAATTTTCATATAATATTTCTAACCAGTAGTCATCCAAGTTTCTCCTGAAGATGCTTAGTGAGAAGTAAGGGAAGTAGCAGTCATTCTTGCCAGAAAGTTGCCTGTTAAAAGTCAAAATCTGCCTCTAAAAAGTCTTCTCAGAGTCTCCAGTCCCTCTGAAGTCATGCAGCACAAATCTTAACCTTCTATATACATCAGCCCTTCAGATATTACAAAGCAACTGTCACATCTTTTTATGTTTTCTCTTTTCCAGATTAAATATCCCCTTTTCCTTTAGCAAATCTTCATGTGGCATGGTTTTGAGGACCTTCAACCAATCTAATCATTTCCCACATATCTGGAAGTCTAGAAAGTAGTATTTGTATGAGCCACTTGAAAATTTCATGAATGATCAAAAATATATAAAATCAAGACCATTTGTTAGAGAACTCTTCATAAGTGATATTAGGATATCTGAAGTAGCTTTAGCAACAATAAATTGTCCATTACCTAGGCCTGTTTAAATTTTATTGATTTATCAGCAGCAAGGACAGCAAGAATATCCAAGTTCATAGTCATGGTTTTAGTGTTTGCTTCACATCAAATCACAAAGACTTCCCAACCATTAAGATTTAGTAATAGCATAGTTGGTGGAGCCCATCTGGGTTATATACTTAGGATATCTTTACAGAATCACAAAATCTCTAGTTTTGTGGCTAGTCTAGTGGCAAGTCAAAGTCAGGATGACTGGTGATGGCCAGGTATGCAGTGGATGACATTGTTCTCTTTGATACCTGACCAAACTCTTAGCAATTCATATTGCCTACTTCAGCTGCCTTTGTGGCTATTGGAATATAAATTGTTGTCATCCCCTTATTCCATAGGGGGAAATCTTCACATATTTGGGGTAGACACCTCACTTAACTCACTGACAGATCTGAGACCCTTCAGGTTTAGCCCATCTGCCAATATGGTTTAATGGGGGTTTGACTGCTAAACATGCTACAGCTTCTTGGGCCTACAGGTGAGAGTTGAGTGCCAAATGGCCATTAAACATGAATGATCATCCCTAAAAAGGGCTCAGCAATCCCTCCCACCAGAGATGCTAGACCCCTTTGAATATCTATACACCTGAGTACATTCGCACAAATACTTCCTTTGTTCTTAACACTATATTTCTATTGTGGAGATAACTTTACTTAACTATTTATGCATCCAAAATAGCATTAATTTTTTGTTGTTGTTCTCAGGGTACACTGAGAGTTTATTTTTGGCTTGTAATTCACTATGAATTCCAAATTTCTTTCATAAAACTATTATCTTATAATACTCATCTATTATTATTAATAAAAATCATCTAGATGATTTTTTGAACCTAAGTACTTTTTTCTTTCTCCATAAATTTCTTATTAATTTTAGTTCATTATTCTAGTCTGATTCAAATTTTGTCAGTTGTTTAGTCTTTTAGATAAAAGTTTTGTTGATGATAATATACATTGCATATATTATAGCTATAATCTTAGCAATGTTTGTTTTGCATAACCTTTTCATTTTAACATACTCAAAATTTTCTATTTTCCATCTCACAATGCTCTCCAGAATGGGCTGTCCCAGGGAGTGATAGGATTTCCTCCACTGCAGGTCTTTAAGCAGAATTTTGATGACCAATTGTCATTTTCATTGTGAGGATTCTTATATTATCTTTTGAATTATATGCAGTGTTGAGAATGTTAAGAAGTCAGTTCTTAAGCTCTCTGAAAAAGAGAGGGATAACAAATACATGTAATAAATATGAATCAATGTATTATCCAAAAAACTGATGGAGAAAGAATCAGTAAGTATCAACCCATCTTAAGTACATTATCATTTCATTTTTTAAAAGTAACAAGTTATTTTTCACACATGTGTGAGGGGTAAATTTTAGGTTTGAGACTGAATATAATTTTAGTTGGTTGCCAGGGATTTAAATTCTAAATCCCAATGAAATATTCAACTCAGAATAGAATTTATGGTGCTTTATTTACAACAGAATGAAGAAATTAAGAATGAGAGAGAGAGGGAAAAGGGAATTGAACTGCTCTGGCCCGGGCTGAGCCAGGCAGGAGTTCAGAGGCCTGGCCAAGAGACCTCTCCAGAAACCAAGGGAAAGGGGAGTCAGCCTTATAACTCATCACCTGACCATCTAAAAGGAAAGCAGTCTGAGGTGTATGCATTCCTGGTTGCTAGAGTTCTAAAGATTAAGCAGGGTGGAGTAAAACTAAAATTCATACATGGGAGGCCTCCTTGATGATCATTTCAGATGGAAACCAAAAGATTTTCAAAATATTTTGCAGCAATCATATCTCATTATCACAAAACTGAATTATTGGTGCAAAAATATATAATCCTGCTGTGCTTATTGACTGTTAAAATTGATTTGATAAAATAGGTGCTCTTTTCCATTAAAGTGTCTTTTATGTACATCAAAATCATACAAGATACTATGCTCTTTGACCCCATGTGTAGTCAAGGAGTGATGGCAATTTCTGCCTTTAGCTGATATTGGTCCCTTTTCCTTATTAATTCTAATCCCTGATTCTAAATCAAAGAGTGTATACTGGTATTTCTACATAAGTCAATAGAAATATGCAATTTCTATCATTAATTAATCAATTAGTACTTCAGCTCAATGTGAATTCAGTAAGTACACTGGAAAAAAAATGAAATGATTACTCTCTGAGTGTCTAAGAAACAACACGTTACTGGAGAAAAGAAGGTATTGGACTAAGAAAAAGGGTTCTCAGCCTGACTTTGCCATTACTAAGCTCTATTCCCTAAAGTAAATCAGAACTTTTTTCAGAGTATTATTTTCATCGTTAGTAATGAGGGGATAATAATATCATTACCACCTGTTTCATGAAGTTGTTACAATGACTAAATAAAACATAATCTATTAAGCACTTTGTAACCATCAAATGCTATATAAAGATGGAAAAAAAACTACAGAATTGTCTTTTCTCCAAAGCCTTTTCTCCTCTCTCTTAAACTCTCTCATCTCCTAGGAGTCAATAAACATAAGTATTATTGGTTACACAATTAATTAGTAGTATAATATATAATATACTCATATATTACTATTCCAACAATGTATCACAGTGAGATAGATCACCGCCAGAGGCACATCTAAACATCAACTGCAACTGCTGACTTCTCAACTCTACATTCATAGCCCCACCATTCAGCTCTCTCAGGTTGCAAGTCAGTCTCTCAAGAATTCTCTTCATAATGTTTCTTTGCATGATAAAAATTAAATGCTTTTATCTCAGCTAATGTCTCTTTAGACTCTTTATCCTTGACAGCTAAATTACTCAGTATCTTAGGAAAGAAGTTCTTTTCTTTCTTTGTTTCTGTCCTCACGTGGTTTCTCTCCCATATTATAGTTAACAGAAATGACAGTTCAACTGCCAGTTTTCTCAGACTCCTCAAAGAAGATAACAAAATTGTAATTCCCCCAAATTCCATTTCCTGTTACAGATACAGAAACAGTATCCATAGACTCTTTGGGAGGGGATATTGAATTGGATGTCACAAATGTAGTAACAGAAATCATTTTGTTTAGGATTAGAGCTATACCTGCCAAAGATGTTTCCCATGTCAAGGATAATGTGTAGCATCCAAATGGAAGTGGAATTGTCTATTAGATGGTAAAGTCCATGTTATTCTCCTGTTTTCAGATGAAAACATGATGATTTCATCAATCCAGTAACATTATAAGGTCTACTAAATGAGATCATAATTATTCAAAAAACCTTGACCTACTTATTCATGTCAGAAAAAAGTAAAAGAAATGAAGACTTACTACCATCCACTGACTCAGATAATCACTCTTCTTATAGAACTTGGCTTTCAAGGTATACATATGACATGGTCACTGTGTATGGGGAATAAATTGTGCCAAAGACTGAACAGGTAAGAGGGGGATCATGAAATGGAATGTCTTTAGGTATGATGCAGTTCATTTGATGGTACCAAGCTTCTACCTCAAACAATAGCCATCTTTTAACATTAGTAGTCTTCCTCTAATGTAGCATAGCTGTAAATCATTCTATATTCTTTAAAGAATTGATTGCAGGTTATCTGAATGGCCTACAAATGAAAGACACCTGGAGGGTGTACATAGGCTGCAATACATTCTCTGTGACAAACTATACAGGAAATGTGGCATAAAGGATGTTTTCAGAGAGATAGGTGCTTTCAAAAACAGATAGACTGGTAATGTACTAAGTACTAAGGATAACTGAGAGACATCACATACTTCATTGCTCTTTCCACAATATCAAGATTTTTGATGGAAGCCCCCTGACATGATGGTTGGAATTATCATGGAGAATTTATGAGAGGTGATTGAGGGAGAAGGTATGGGATTGATGGTGATCTGAACTAATACAAGTCAAGATTTGTTGAAAACTGAGTCATAGCACCTTGCAAGAACTGATATTAAATTGGGCCTTAATTTATTGTTCTGTTGATTATCTAGACTAAAAATGATGGGGAGAAAAATTAATGCAGATCAAACAAAAGTTTTTCATGCATGTTTCCTACTCCTACCCCATAGTGGAGAATTCATTAAGCAGCATATCCCTGGAAAGAGTACACACATTGTTAGAATCACAGATCTATCAAAGTGTGGAAATGTTATTTGATTTAATTCTATCAGCTGCTGGTAATTACTATTTTTCTCTTGCTATACTTCTCTTGCTGAGAAGAGGAAACTCCTCAGAAGATACTTTTTGGTATTCATTAGCCAGCTGAGTCTAGGGCCAGACCTCATCAGAGGTGATTTTCCATTGTGATTGAATTGGTCCAAGTCATATCGTTAGCTCATTCTTATCACCCAGAGCCAGAGACTAATGGAATATCTGTCCTATGGACTCCACCCCGCTGGATAACACAGGCAGGTCACTGTACCATGGAACAAAACCCCAGGAAGCCATACAGATTCATGTAGGGGCAGACTACTGAAGTATTATCAACCCAACACAGTGCCGGGTCCTAATCTGTAATCCATGAAAGGCAGCCCATTGACATTATATCATCCATGGAGTCTTTCATAATAGTTATCATCACTGCTTTTATCTATTGCCTTAAATCTTTCTTGAGGACCAGAAGTAAAGATTTCTGGTCAGTATTTCTCTGCGCTTTTGTGCTCAGGACATCTACTGAAAGATTCCTAACATATTAGGAAGGTGTGAGACTGTCACATTTCTAGCTTGGCTCTTTTCACCTGTGCTTATTGATTATAGCATGAACTATAAAGAAAAATCAGTTGTGATTTTGCCCTGTGGCAACACACAACTCTTAAACAAAGCAAGCCCCAGCAAGAATGAACTTTGAAATGGGCTTGATAAATAAAACTATTAATTATGGTTGGCATTCCCCATCTAGCTTAAGGCTAATGTCAATTTTGACACTCAGGCTATGGCTGCTGTATGGATAAAATGATAAACCATGCTCCTTCCTGATATAAGAACTAGATGAAAGACAGTGCCTGTTATTTCAGCTCTGAAGATCATTCCATGATGGTTGAGTTAATAATAAATTATCATGCTGGCTTCTGTTATTTTCTTTTATATTGGATCCCACAGTGTTGCTGACACAGATTGTAGAAGTCTTTGCAAGAAATTGGATGCTGATTTAAATGTGCTGAATGCAAGGGAAACCTTACAAAAGATTGTAATTATGAGCAGGAAAAGTTTGTCTATAGCATCCTTCACTAGGCTCTTTGGCCCCCTTTCTTCTAATACTAAATTCCTCCAGATTGTCTGCCAGGAATCCAGTGCCTTTTCGCTCCACCACCTCCTATACTGTGAGCATTTCCCATCAAAGTCTACTTATCTTATGCCCTCTTTTCCCAAAGTGCTGCTCCTTTATAAACTAATATGTGCTTTAAATTTTCTTGGGTATAAGCCATAATATATTTCTGCTTCTAGATGCCATATTTGCTTTATAATTGGGGCATCTTCCCCTAAAAAAGGTGGTTTTAATGGTGGGAATTTTAGGAACCATGCCAGAACCACATAATATATAATTTTAAGCAGTGTACATTGTTCCCCATATCCCAAAACTAAAATGACTTTTCACTCTGCCTTCATGCAAGCTCTGTCTAGAGCAAAGAAGCAAAACAATAGTAGATAGGAGGAGAGATTTGAAACTTCATCATTATTTAAATGGAGTGGAAAAAATGGTGTATGGAAATACAGTGACCCAGATTCTAGTCCCAAATTTGCCACTAATTATCTGTTTTGCCTTTGAACCAACCTCTTCAGTTCTATGGACCTCAGGTTTTGTCTTCTGCCAAATGATAGCATTCTTTAAGGTCCCTTCTAACATTCTCATGTCCAAGCTCCATTTGCCTGTCTGTCTGTCTCTCTGTTGTCATCAACATAGATTCTTTGGAGTGCAAAAGAAGACCAATGCAAAGTGGTGCAATCTGTGTTAGATTCAAATTCACATAACAATGCATTTAGTATCTAACTGTGAAATGTATGATGGGAGATAATAAGGGAGATACAAAGGTGAACCAGACAATTTCTAACTTCAAGGAGCTTAGAGAGAATGTGTGTATAGTCTTGTTATATAAGTATAAACCATAATGATTTTTGGACATATAAAAGTCACTGATAACCTTACTACAATGGCACCCAATTAATCCCTTTTGGGAAGACCATAGATATTGGCTATTCCAAACCTTTGTTTGAAAAATTTACCCCAGAATTTTATTCCAGAGTTAGGGTGTAATGAACTCAAGAGGTCAAGAAAAGCCCTAATTGCTTCTCTGTGAGGTTGGACTCATTCTGAGCCCAGGTAAAACTGGAATTTCTTGGTAGGAAGAATTTGTGTCCAGCTTGGATCCAATATTACTGCTCTTATATGAGAAAAAAATAGTATGATGGGGGGAAAAGAGCACTCTGTATAGCAGAGGAGTCAAAGAAAGGGCTTAGAGGATAGAGTGTTGGCCTGGGAGTTGAAAGGAGTTGGAATCAAATCCTACCTCAAGAAGCAACTCCTGGCTGTCTAGCCTAGAAAGTCACTTCAACTCTCAACCTCAAGGCAACTCTCTAATGTTGTAAGTTGCAAAGGAGATGTTGATCTTTATTGGAAAAAGTTTCACCTTGGAGAGGTCACATTCTACTACTACTACTACTACTACTACTACTACTACTACTACTACTTTTACTAATATTAATTCTATTACTATTTTTTTACTATTTATATATACCAATTACTATTACTATTGCTATAATATTACTATCATTATTGCTATTATAAAATATACTTAACATTATATCAGGATTCGTTGAAGGAACTATCTGAAAAATAGAAAACTCAGAGGATTACTTTTCAAATATTTAAAGGGCAGTCATATGGAGGAAGAATTAAATTTGTTCCATTTGGTCCCACAGGACAGAACCAGGAGCAATAAGCAAATTGATGAGGAGAAAATTTGAGTTTGATTTGAAGGGGAAAATTCCTAATAGAGCTGTCCAAAAGTTAAATGAACTATTTAAAAAGAAAACAGGTTCTCTCTCCTTGGAGACCTTCAGAAGGTGAGATGACCACTGGTCTCATGAATATAATTCAGTAGTAATTCCTTTTTCACCTGTGTTTGGCTATATGCTTGATGAATTCTTTTCCAGCTCTACAATTCTGTGGTTCTGTAATCCACTGGTGGATTCCTCTAGTATGTTCTCAATACATACAATCTTGCTTTTCTATTTGACAAAAATTAGAACTTTCATCAGGAAATATGAATGAAAAGGAAAAAAAATCCCATGGGACTGAGTTTTTTTTTCCACACTGACCTGATCTCCTTCAAGTGATAAAGTTATATTAAGTCAAATCAATCTTCAGCCCTAGTTAATCAACGTGGCTTTCATTTAATTAAAAGTTAAATAGGAAATGCCATAATCTGGACCCATCTCATTCTCCCAGTGCTAGTATTCAATAAGCAGGACTTCAAGAACTCTTGACTGAATGGTGTCTGACTGGCACTCAGGTGTTTTGGTTCCTTAATGCCTGGAGGTCTTTGTGTTTATCACTTGAGCTGCATTAATTACTATTGGCTTTTCCTCTTGATGCATGGAGAGCACCAGATGAGCATATGCAGCGTTAAGTGGGATTCTACTTTATTTTTCTGTTTCTCCCTTTAATTTTTTTCCTGCACAATCTGCTTTCTTTCTGGCTGATGTCCCAAGGAAGAGTAGTTAGCAGGGGAGATTTTCAACTGAATGTTTATATCCTTGTCCTGAGCCTTTTATCCCAGATCTCTCTTTGCATTTCTCCTGTTTTTAAAGGCCTTGAATGTTAAAGGTTTTGAATATTTCTCTGAACCTTAGCACTTATTTTTCTGGGGTTTACTCATTTCTGTCTCTGTCTCTTTCTTTCTCTGTCTCTCTTTGTCTCTCCATCTTTTCCTCTCATTCTCTCCTTCCTCTATCACTCTGTCCCTATCTTTCTCTGTGTATATCTTTATCTTTCTGTTTCTGCAGTCTCTGTCTCTGCCTATCTCTGTCTCTGTCTCTCTGTATGTTTTTTTTTCATCCTTCTCCAATCTTCCAAAAAGGAGAAACACACATTTTAGGACAGCTCTATTTTTGGGGGGTCTTAATATAAATTTTTATTTTTCCTTTTTGCATCTTCCCCCATTTGTCTTACTTCTAACCTCTGAAGCCAAATGAACAAGGTAAATTCTTCTTTGTGATAGCTTTTGTAATGTTTGAAGAAAAATTTTACATCCTAGCTAAATCTTCTATTATGATGTTTACATCTCCATTGCTATTTTCTTAAAAAACAAGGAACTCGATGCCCATAATTATTCTGATTGTCCTCCTCTGGAAGTTTTAAACATGTAAATTTATTTTCTTTATTTGTGGTGCACAGACATGAACCCAATGGTTGATAAACTATCTCTGCTTACTTATTCCTAGAAGATGTGCTTCTCTTAACATAGCTCTATATCACATGAACATTTTGGCTATCATATTGTTCTTAAAGATCTATTCAAGGTAAACCATTGTCTCACACATGCCCCACTTCCATCTTATCTGGGCAAAGATGATTTTTGAACTCAAATATAACATTTTATATTCGTTCTTACTAAATTTCCTCTTGATAAATTTGACCTAATTGTTTATCTTAGAAAACTCCCTTTCATTCTTGATTTTGTCATCCAGTGTGTTACCTTCCCTTCTCAATTTCATATAATAAAAGCCTAAAGGTCAAAAGGATATATCTAAGTCATTAATTAGAATATCGAACAGCATAGGATGAAGCACAGATCTACTAGAGAACCCCACTGGAGACCTTCTTCCAAGTTTACATTGAATCATTAGTGAATACTCAGTCTTGCCATTTTACACTGAATCCAAATCCATTTGAATTTATAATTATGTAGCTTTTCTTATCTAACTTTTTCACAAGAATAGTATGAGACAATTTATCAAATGTGTCATTATAACCTAGGTGAACTACATTAATTGATTTCCCTGATTAGCCTGTTCAAAAAGGAAATAAACTTTAGTGTGGCATCATCTGCTGTGTATGAAGCCATATATCTTCTTTTTCTAAATGTTCACTAACCATCTCTTTATTAATATACTCTACCATTTTGCCAAGAAATAATAGTCAAGATCATTGATCTATTGTTTAAAAATAACATCTCCCCCTCTTCTTTTTTTAAGCTAAATGTTTTGGGGTTTTTAAAGATCTGGACCATCTTAATCTTTTGGAATGATTATCTATTTCTCACTGATAGTGGTTTATCATTCAAATCAATTAGTTATTTTATAGTCATTCTTGGTCACCGAGAGACTACCACTACAATTAGTTATTTTGTTTTTGTTTTCCAGTGTCCAAGCATACAGTCCATTTGAGACAGATGATTCAGATTCATTGAGGGCAGACAGCTCCTTGAAGTTTTCTTATCACTACACATCTTAGATGGAGGAAGTATAGCGCAGCAGAAAAGTTCTGAATTTCTTGTCAAAGTATAAGAGGGTTCAAATCTTAGCTCTGTGACTTATTGCCAGTGTGACTTCAGAAAAATTGTTTAACCTCACTGGGCCATTTCCTTTTATACTATATAAGATGGTTGTCCTGTAAGAATTCTAGGGTCCTTTCCAGGTCTGGAAATGACGACTATTTTTGCTCTGTTATTTCTTGACAGTGATTACTTTTCTTTCTAGAGAAAGCAGATGTAAAATAATAATTAAAACAATTCTATTTTATTTCTATTGTAATTTATCATCATTACATCCATGCCTAAGCAGTGGGGCTATTTTTTTCAATCGTCCTCTTACTGCCAGTAGTGTATGGAGTGTTCAAGGAAAACTAGCATCTCTTATAAGAGCTTCATGGTGCCTTTTCACATCTCCTCATTTACCTTTGGTATCCACCTGTCACTCTAGTCTTATTTGTGGATCCATTAAGATGGAGCATGCATAATGCCAGCACCATGGTAAAATTTATTTGGCAGATGGGTTAAAAAAAGGTTGAGGATAACCAAAAGGTCTCAAACCTGAGGGATATACCCTAATCCTGTGAAGATATCTTCAAGCAGAATGGGCAAATGGAAAAAAAAAATTGTTCCAACACCCATGAAGGTGGCTGAAGAAGACTCTGTGGAGTACTTAGAACTTGATCAGACATCAAAAACACCAAGGCATCCTCTACTGCATCTCAGACCATCACCTTGTCCTGATTTGTATCTTGCCACTGGATTTCTATGACTCTGCAAGAGTGTTAGGTTGACCACTTTGTGCAATTCTGCCTCACTTAAATCCAATTTATGGTTAACAAGACATAATGTCATGATGTCACTCTTTGAAATAAAGAATAAACAACAATACCTCCAGTACAGTATTCAAATAAAACAACAAAAAAACCAAAACCTTTGACACCAATTTCTGCTCTTTCTAAGACTGATTTGACACATGACACTATTCTTAAGATACAATATCATGCTTTTTGTATTTTCCCCCTCTTTTTGTTATCAGAATGTCATTCTTAACATCCCTCTAACTTCTCCTGTAAAATGTTAATTCAAAGCACTTCCTATCTTTCCTCTAAAATCTTTGAAATCTGCTTTCCCAGAACTTAAGGCACATAACAGGCCATGCCCAGATTTATTCTCCTCTCATCACAGGCAGAAAAGAATAGTTATTTCCCCCCAAGGTTCACATCATTTCTATTCCAGAATTCCATTTCTTCTTGTTGAGGGTCATTTCTGAGACTGAATTAAATTATTTATTCAGGGTCAAGCAGATGGTATATTTTAGAAGCATAACTGAATTAAGATCTTCCTGGCTCCCCATGTACTACATAACAACTACATATCATCCATAGAATAATAAAATCTCTTAAGTTTGTCCCAGTCTTCCATTTTAACTACATCAACTGCAGTTTTACAACACTCACTCAGTAGTGGAATTAGTATTTTCCTGTTTCTTAAACATCATCCGTATCCCTTGAAACTTGTTCTTATTTCTCTCTAGCTTTGTTTAACCCCACCTTCAAGTCCTTGCTGAGGTCTCACCTCTTCCATGAATCCTTCCTATCATCCAACTGATTTTCTACTTCCTAAACTAATATAACATGTAGTGTCTGTACTCCACCATTTAGCAATTATATATGACATTTTTTCATGGTTTTTTTGTGTTATTCTTGTCTCAGAAAAATCAAACTCCTGGGTAATATGTCTTCATAGTTCTCTTGTATTCCCTGTGCTACTTAATAAAGTGCAAAATACTGTGCCTACCAAGAGCTACTCCTTCCAGCCTATCCAGGCACAACAGTTTTTATCTTCATTGCCAAACTACTTCGAGTTCCTCATCTCTCACTGTCTTCTTAATTCTTTGAATTCAAATTTCCATCTTCTGACCCTCCCCTTAAAACATACACATTGAAATTCCTTTCCCATAGGTTACTAGCAATCTTCCAATCACCAAATCCAGTGAAGTTTTTTCCCCCCAGTCTTTCTGATTCTTGACCTCCATTCCTTTCTTTCTGATAAGCCCTCATCCCTTAGTTTTAGAGACATGAAAGTTCCCTGCTTCTCCTATCTCTGCTCTTTGTTGCCTCCTCTTCCTTTTTCTAAGTGTCCTTTGAAGTTCCGGATTTTGGACCTTTTCTCTCTGAATGTTTTTTTTTCCCCTTAGCAATCTCATTCGTTCCTCTTTCCAACTACTACCTCAGATGACTCCTGGTTCCATATCATTACTCACAATATCACTTCTGAGCTCCAACTCTCTATGTTTCAAATTAAAATGGTATCAAAATTACAATTTCCAAAGCCTAATTGTCCTTCCTAGGACCCTGATCTCAGAGTGCCTGCTCAAATCCCTGGAGAAACACTAGCAAATATATATACCATCAGCCATGTGACCTCAGGAGGAGCAAACAGGTAGAGTGAATTCCTGAAGCCTGGTCTTCTAGTGAGAAAAGGGGAAATACAGGAGTAGTGCCAGACCTTCAAGCATCCTCAGGTTTGATAGTCTGGGGATCCAACATTCTCAAGAGAGGAGAGAAGGTCCAAAATCTTGAAGACAGAAGAGGATAAAAACCTAAGGAAAGGAATTCCTGGGCAGCATCTGGGGGCAAACTGATCCCATAACTGGATTACTTCACTACTCCAATCAATCAGTGTTATTAGAAAGGGATTAAATTCATGTTATGGGGGAACAAAAGAGCTCCCCTATTACTACAAGATATTCAGATACTGAAGTTCCAAATGGACATGAGTTATTTCTCTAACCAAGTATGTTTCCTTTCTGAGTGAGTTTAAGCCCTTAGGGGAGTAACATATGTTTAGATGCCTTAATGGTTCTCTTGAGTGTGATAAAGTGACTAAACAGAATGCTAAGGGATACCCTTCTAGCATCTGGTAGCTACTGCCTCTTCTTCTGTTACCAAGGGTGCTTGGCTCTTGCAGAACCAAAACAACACATAATTAGTTAGAGATGCCAACCTTGGTGTATCTCAATCTTCTCTCTAAAAGAACTTCTTGTGTGTCCTCTAAAATATGTTGCCACCATTTGTTATTCCCTCTCCTTTTTTCCAAATCTTTGACTGACCCAGAACCTGCTTTGGACAATCAAGCTGATGCAATACCTATCATCAACAAGGTTGTCCTCCTTTTTACCATTCCATCTTCCCCTCCCTCAGTTTCAAATTGACTCAGAACTAATTCCAGAATATAATCAGCAGCAAAACTTGACCATCACAGGTGCTATCCCTCTTTGCCCTCTTTAGCTCAGGCTGCTTAACTGCTTACAGGGCTTGGGTGAACTGGGAGTCATTCACTCTATTCCTTCCAATGAGAGGGAAGGATACCTATCATAAGCATTTATCCTGCCACTTTTTTTGAAGGTCCTCCAAGCCTTGTTTTCTACCCTGTCTTTATGGCATGTAGTACCTTAGAAGTGTTATCTGATCTACTGATATCACCTAAAGGCTCCTGGACCTTATTATCTGCCTCATTACTGATCCCTGGAAATTCTGAGCCTTTCCATGTGCCCTCACTTATGTGAGTTCCTTGACAGTAGAGACTGACTCAATTTTTCTGTTTGTATCCCAGTATTTAGTACAGCATTTGGCACATATTAAGTATCTAATAGATGCATTTGTATTCCCTCATTGTGTCAAACAGATATACACCATAAACATTCAGATGAGATTAATAATTTGTAGGTTTGGGGATAAGAGAATCTTTTCTTTTGGAGAGTGGGAGGGAACCCTAGAAGCCATGTATACTAACCCATACTCAGAAAAGGATTTCCACTACAACAATATAGACCCCCCAACTTCTGAATATAGTTCTAATTAAGGAGAATTTACTATCTCCTGAGGTAACCCATTCCACTTTAGTTATTCCTTATTATCAGGAAATTGTTTATTTTTATTATATGAAGAAAATCTCCCTCTTGGCAACTTCCTTCCATAGCTACAAGTTCTGCCCTCTGGGTCCAAATAATAAAACTTTTATTCCTCTTCCACATAATGGAAGATAGCTTTGCTCCTGTGTAATAAGGGCTTGGCATATAGTAGGTGCTATATAAATGCTTTTTCCCTTCCCACTCTATGAAGACAGCTACTCCTTCAGGACAGATCAGTTTCTTATTGATTTTATGATTCCAGTAGGAATGATTAAAGTTGAAGGAGAGTCCCAGGGTAAAAGCAGCTTCCATAGAATCATAGGTCTTTAGAGGGTCTGTGCCTACCATAATTCAGTGTTTGAAAGGCTATACAAGCACACACAAAGCATCACTATTTGGACATATCATCCAAGAATGATCAGGTTCATCATATGTTTTTGTGCAGAAGTCTTACTAAATCACAATGGCTCAGTTCACCAAAACATGCACCCCCAATTCTACAGCTGACATGGTAGCCAATATATGCAGCCACTTATTTGACATATTAAATTAACTCTTCCTCTATCCTCCATGTCCTGTCTTTTTTATTGTTGTAAAGGACACTACCTACCATCTTCCCAAATTACTCAAACTTGCATCTGAAAAGGATAGCTTAATTAAACAGCTTCAATAGGTTCATATCTTAGCTTTTTATCCCCTACATGTAATCTCATTATAATAATTTGTTAATTATAGATTCAGTAATAATTGATAATCTCAGTTATTAGTTGGTTGAATAACTGTATATGAGGATCAGTAATCAATAATCATAGTATGAGTAAAATTATAAGGAGAATTTCCCATTTACCATCCTGGAATATATCCAGATTTACCTGAGTCTGTGAGTTTATGATTATTTAGCCTTGAAAGTATACAATGGTCTTGGCCATCTTTATATCACTCTATATAGTACAAATGGCTAAGTAATCTTCTCTATAGAGAGAAGACATGGAAGACCTCACTATCTTGAAGAAGATACAGCTGCTAGATTTTCTTTATAGGAAAAATATAACTGCTGATCTTCGGAGAAAAGAAAATATGATCGCCTTTCTTTCAGGGGAAAGAAGATGCATTTGACTGACTCCCACTCTGGAGTGAATTTGGGTAATCTGGCTCTTTTGCATAAAGTATAAATATTCATCAGCTGAAAATCTCAGGGCTTCAGACTATACTGGGTGTTCTGTAGACCACTAACTCATGTGATCTGCACATTCACAATAAAGTCAGATGTGTTCAGAAGATCTTTCCCAATATTTTTCTTTTATACATCCTAGATGTCATCCTCTACAAATATAAAGTCCAGTTTGGCATTCAAAACATTTCATAACATGCCCCCTCCTGTGTTTACAGTCTTTTTCTACTCCTTCCACATTCTTTGTGATTCAGCAACACTGAACTCTTTCCAATTCCTCAATAAGACCTTTAATCTCCTGATCTTAGAGTTGTTATTGTTTGTCACCTTTGCCTGTTGATCTCTCCTGTTTCCTAATTTCCTGTTTTCTTTCAAGTGTTAGCCAAAATCCCACCTTCTCTAAGTAGCATTTCCTGAATCCTTTATGACTATTGCTTTCCCTATATCAATTATCCCTGATATTCTAAATATAATTCTATAGATAGTGTATATAGATTTCTTCGTCCCTTCTTTGTATAGGCAATATTTAGTATAGTGTCAGACATGTGGTAGGCACTTCATAAATGTTGACTTGACGGTTAAAACTGTCAAATCATTATACCTATCTGAACCTCAGTTTTCCTATGTATAAAATAAACTCTTCTAGCTCTAGAGTGATGATCCTTTGAAAATGAGATGCAAAAAGTTCATGGGACTTTCCCAAGGATTCAAATCTCATGAATGTCTGAACTGGCATTTGAATCCATGTCTTCCTGACTCTGAGCTGGTAGGTGGTACCATAGTATATAGAGTGTCAGGCCTGGGGTCAGGAAGACTCATCTTCTTGAGTACAAATCTGTCCTCAGACACTTAGTAGCTGTGTGACCCTGGACAAGTCACTAAACCCTGTTTACGTCAGTTTCCTTGTCTGTAAAATGAGCTGGAGAAAGAAATGGCAAATTGTTCTAGTATCTTTGCCAAGAAAACCTTGGGGTCAGGAAAAATCAGACACAACTGATAATGACTAAACAACAACTACGTAATAGAAAGGACATGAAATATGAAATTGAAATGTCTTGATTAAGAACCTATATCTGCTACTTTCTCTGTAGGACCTTGGACAAGTCACACTTGGAACCTGTAGTGCCTCATAAAATGCAGATAATGGTACCTGTAGTACTACTACCTACCTTATATACAGATGACAATCAAATGATATATGTGGATACATGCCTCTGTGTCTGAATGTGGATGTGTGAGTGTGCAGTGTTTTATAAGCCCTAAAGCTCTATTGAATTAGGCAGCTAGGTAGTGTAATGGATTGATCACAAGTCCCAATCCTGTGTCAGACTTTTACTGGCCATCAGCCTTTGGGCAAATCCTTTAACCTCTCTCAGCCTTGATATCTTCATCTGTAAAGTAGAGATAATAATAGCAACTAATTCACAGGGTTGTTGTGAGGATCAAATGAGATAATATATGTAAAACATTTCGAACATGCTGTATAAATGTTAAGCTATTATTATTATTATCATTAAGTTATTTTGAGATTAGATACACGTTTTCTTCATACCTGGGGTGTGTGTGGGGGAAACAACTTCTGATGCATATTTAGTGAAATAACAGAGACACATGGATAGCAAGGGATGGCAGACTGATTGTCGTTGATCAACTACAAGGAAAATGGTTCGTTTTAGAAAATCATTAACTAAACACAGCCATAAAAATAAGGTGATGAGATCATTACTTGATTATTCCAGTGATTAGAATGGATTTCTTTGGAGCCATTCATCCCTATCTGTGTAACCAAACCCCCATTTGGTCAGTGGCACACATACACAAGACAGCTGGTTGGGATTAGGAGTATCGTCTGTGATCCTGGAACAGAATTGTTGGGTTTTTACTTTTAAAGAATCTAACTAGTTTAGAACTCTAGCCAGGGAGGGATCTTGACCTCATTGGCATGATGAAAAGTCCACAGTGTTGTTTGATTTTGCCAGACACCTAAAAGAAAACTAACGTGTTATTGTACAACTATGGATCTTGACAAATAAGTCCTTTCAGCCACTTTGGCAGAGTCGCACCCAGCAGTCCTTTCAACCACATCAGTGTCCCTGGGTAATATAACACTTTCAATGGCTCAATTTTAGTAATAGAGTTTGAAAATTTAAAGACTAATTAGAAATCATGAAGATTTATGCTTATATAATTGATATATTTTTAGAGATATGTACTTTAGAGATCTATACATTGTGTGATGCCATAGCGTATATTAATACCAAACTCCACTTCTCATTAAAAAGAAGACGTGCAGAATTTTCAACATAACAGAACCATAATTTTGCATATTCCCTACATGAGACTTGGCATGAGGCATGCTTTGTAAGGCACACTTAACAAAATTCCCCAGAATCCATATTCATAAACATTAAAAATCTATTTAGGATCATAGAGTTATAGCTAGAAGGGACCAAAACTACAGTGAGATAGGTTAGGTTTTTTTTTTCTTTTAAAAAAATAATCAAAGCAAGGGAGGGATGGTGAACAGGAGGGTCTTGATAATGTCACTGATATTTTCAAACAGTATTTTCACTTTGCATCCTTTTGGAAATTATAAAGAACACCGTGAAATTAATCTCACTTTGTTTCTTCAACTGCAGAAAATAATCCACAAGAAACACATTTACAAATGTACCCTATTCCCCATTGTGTAAAAGTACCTTCTATGATTTGCCTCTGCAGTGCTCTGATGACAGATAACTATACTGCTGTTTAAGTCAGTTCCTTCCAACAATAGCTGTTGACATAGATCTGCAACAACTCACTTGGGTGGCTCTGCATGTGCAAAAAAAAATTTAGTGTAGTTGAGAGTTAAGTAATGTTTTTGAATGGTATTGTAACCATGTCCACTCACATGGTAATTTAATCTTCACAATTTCAGACCTCCCACACAACAAATTGTTCCTTTTCAGTGGCACAGTGGGGGGAAAGTGCAAGATATCAGCTGGTGGTGGTTTTTTTGGAATACTACTTACACATAAAGATAGAAAGTGGTGGCTAATCATTGCCATCTTAAAGGAGCTTTCTGAGGATTGCTGCTGAGCAGGTGTAAGAGTTCTATTAATTGACAAAAGGACCTCCTCCCCAACCTGCCTCAAAATAGAGCTGAGGTAATGATGTTTCTGCCCAGAGATCAGGAAATTTAAAGTTAATAGAAAGGAAGGATGGAGACAAGGATAATATTTCAGAGGATTGCATTCTGGTGCAATGGTACCATTTATTGATACTAACTTCCACTCTGGAGTGCTCTGTGTGTGTGTGTGTGTGTGTGTGTGTGTGTGTGTGTGTGTGTGTGTGTTTTGGTGTTTGAAAGAACCAAGAAGAATAGAGAATAGGAAGTTGAAAACAACCTTAGAGGGGAGAGAGAAAACCAACACCTATCTGCAATTCATGGGTTCATGTTCCTGGGTTTAGAAGAACAGAAGCCTATGGCAAACCAAATAAACAACCAAAAAAAATAACTGGCACCTGGAATTGTCACCCTTCTCAGTAATCTTTGAAAAATGATTGGTGACTTTGGGGAAGTCATTTAATCCTTAATTGCTTAGCCCTTACCTTTCTTCTCTTTAGAACCAATACATTGGGGCATCTAGGTGACTCAGGAGATTGAACACCATGCCTGGAGACAGCAGGTCTTGGGGTAAAATCTGACCTCAGACACTTTTAGTAATGAAATTCTAGGCAAGTCACTTAATTGCAACTTCCTAGCCCTTTCCACTCTTCTCCTTTAGGACCAATACTTACTATTGATTATAAGATGGAGGGTAAGGGTTTAAAAAATAACCAGTATATAGCATTGATTCTAAGGTGTTTAAAAATAAGAAAGAAAAATGCTTGAATGCAAGAAGAACCCCTAGAATTAGAAAAAAGTTTGATATTATCCATGACAAAAGGGAAGACGGTAAAATATATAAACTGGGTCTGAAATTGCCTGATTCTTGATGAAATTCTAGAATGTGTTATGAAAGGTATGACTAATGAAAAATCTAAAAGGAGAAGCAATGGTCTCATGAAAACAACATGCCTTCAATCAGTGTAACAAGGATTTAGGACACTTATTTTGGTCCAGGCACTATGGTAGGTACTTGGGATATGAAGACAAAAACAAACATTCTTTGACCTCGGAGAAATTCTCTATCAAGAGAAACAACGTGTGCACATTTTTTTTAAAAGAGCAAGTTCAAAGTATTTTTGGTGGGAGAAGGCACTAGCAACCGGGGGACTAGGAAAAGATTTCATACAAGAGGAAAAATCTGAACAAATCCTTGAAGGAGATGCAAGATTCTGAGAAACAGAAGTGAAGAAGGAGTACATTTTAGGCACATGAAGAGCTTGTGCAAATGTGATGAGGTGTACAAATGCATGAGATGTATGAGAAACACTAAGCAAGTCAGGTTGCCTGAAACATAGCGTACATGAAGGAGAGAAATATATGATAAACCCCAAAAGATAGTGTAAAACCAGACAAGGAAGTCTATATTTATCCTCAAGGTAAAAAGAAGCCAATGCATTTTCATCAAGAGAAGGAGATAAGGAGATAGATGCTTTGGGAATATCAACTTGGTAGTTGTGAAGGGTACGTGAGGCAAAAAAAGATTAATTATGAGGTCATTGCAATAGTATAGGGGAGAGACAATGAAGGGCAACTCTAATAGGGTATGTGTGGATACAGAAAAAAGGAATAGATGTCAAAGAGAAAGACTTGCCTTCTGGTTGGATAAGAACTAATGAAGAAGCAAGAGCCAAAGATGACTCTGAGTTTGTTGACCTGGATGACTGGGAGGTTGGTCAGAGCATCAGTAGAATTAGTGAAGCCAGGAATATGGAAGGGTTCTAATATGTTAAGTATGAGATGCTTATGGAGCAACCTATAGGAGATGTCTAATGCCATATTGAAGTTAAGCACAGATATTTCACTTGAATATATGCGAGGGAGATCTGCAGGTAAAATAGGCGATATTTGAACCTATGGGTACTATGAATATCACCAAATGGATAAGTATATAGAGAAAAAGAAAACAACTCAAAAATAGGTGATGTCATACTAACCTTATTTCATTTATTAAGATATCAAGAGAATTTTATAGATATAACTTACCTAGATTATTGCAGATTTGACAAGTTCTCTCATATTTCTATGAAAATATGGAGAGATGTCAGCTAGATTCTAGTAGTGTGAATTTAAAGCTAATTAACTACCAAGCCCAAGGAGACATCATAATAATTTAAGAAGTTTTTACTGTGCCCCAGGCACTATGCTAAGTGCTTGGGTTACAAAATAAAAAGCAAACAAGCAAAAATCACCTAAGCCCAAAGAAATTACTCCCATTACAGTAAAAGAAACAGCTTGGGCAGTGAATCTTCCTTGGTTCTACAATATTTAACATCTATATCAGCTATTTGATAAACCATAGAGAATGTGTTCCTAGAATTAGGGTACAAAAATGAGTTGACAGGCACCCTAGCTAGCCAAAGCACCAAAAAAGAAATGTAATAAGGATAAATAGAATCCTTACACATAGTTTCACAACCAGCTTCACATTTAGAGATCATGGAAAGATTGGCTAATCAAGAGGTCTGAATAGCAGACTATGGACTTGATATTTCATCCCCCAAAATGCAAACTTAAGCTACAGTAAGAAAAGTATAACACTCTAATGCAGATACCAACAACATGGAAATGGGTTCCAATCAAGGACACATGTGATACCCAGTGGAGTCATGCTTCTGCTATGGGAGAGGTGGTGGGAGTGGGGGGGAGGGAAAGAAAATGATCTTTGTTTCCAATGAATAATGTTTGGAAATGACCAAATAAAATAATGTTAAAAAAAAAAGAAAAATATAATGTTTAGTACCAGGAAAGTCATACATGACTGAAAACAATGGAACAGCAGTTAGTTAGTTAGTTAGTTAGTAGTAGTCTCTCGGTAACCGAGGATGACTATTGTCTTTGTGCGTTTTTGTGCACAAAGACACTTGTGCATGAAGATTTAAGTGGAAAAGTCAATGCACAGAGACAGTCCCACTCTCTGGCGTTGGAAGCCTGGGTCCAGTGGCATGAAAAGTTGTTACATCTGGAGACTTCCTTGGCTGCATTGGATGGCCGGGTTGCCTTTTGTGCTCCAACATTCCCTAAGCACTCCACAGTGCCTTGCTGCGTTGCCATCTCAGCCGTTTAACCTTCTTATTGGTTTCTTCCGTCTGTTCAGCCAAAGCATTCTTCACATGCTGGGTGAGCAAAGCCCTAGTTCACCAGGGGTCCACCACGACCCTATGGCTACCCTCACAAGGTATCTCCTACATAAATGCATATAACATATAAAATGCAATAACAATGAAAACAACAACACAAGAGAGGGGTTTGTGATGGGAATTCAGGTCCAAATAATTGCCACTTCATGTTACTGATGTCTATTCTTACAGAGCTTGTATTTAGTGACCAAAAAAGATTATGCAAGAAAACAGTAGAAACTCTGCAACATATCACTGCAAACTTCATAAAATCTAGGAAAACATGAGCAGGTGACTAAAATGACTATACATTGGAAACATTCTTGCATGGACTGACATGACAAATCCCCATACTACAAATGTGAACTTCCACAATGTCCTAGAAAGCTCAACCACAATTGTGAACCAAAACGCTATACAAATTTAAGAATCATGTCTGTAATAAATGGAACCATACCTAATACTCATAATCTCCATGGCATACATGGAACAAAAAAACTTTTAAAATGAAGAATTCTAACAAACAAGATAAAAATCATGTGGAAACAGAATGAGGGGCACAGTACTTCAGTTTTACTGCTTTTGGTGAGGCTACAGAGGATAACCTATATCTTGATACTTTTATTTTATTTATTACATTATTTTATTTACATTATATTTAATTATTTTTTTAATTTTTAATTTTTTAAATTTTTAATAATTTTAATTTTAAATATTTAAATATTTAAAAATTTTAAATAATTATTTAATTAATAAAATTATATTATTTACAAAAAAATAGCTATTTTAGTCACCTTGAAATAAACCATGTAGGGGGCACCTGGGTAGCTCAGTGGATTGAGAGCCAGGCCTAGAGACAGGAGGTCCTAGGTTCAAATCTGGCCTCAGATACTTCCCAGCTGTGTGACCCTGGGCAAGTCACTTAAGCCCCATTGCCTAGCCCTTACCACTCTTCTGCCTTGGAACCAATACTGGTTCCAAAATGGAAGGTAAGAATTAAAAAAAAAGAAAGAGAAGAAAAAGAAATAGCAGTGAGAAAAGCCATAATAGTAGAGTATTCTTTTGTGATTAGGCCACATCTAGAATATTCCATTCAGGTCTTCAGGGTGCCCCACATAAGGAAAGATATTGAAGAGCAGGAGAGTGTCCAAATTAGGCAATCAGAGTGGTGAAGGACCTTGATTTCCTAATATCAGTAATCACAGGACCATGGATGTAGAGGTAGACAGGAGATGAGGTCATCTAGCTCAATTGTATAGATAAGAAGACTGAGGCCTCCTGTGATTAAGTGACTTGCCCAAGGTCCCACAGGTACTGCATAGCTGATCTCGAATTTGAAGCCTTATCTTCTGACTCCAAATCTAGCATTCTCCCTGATACTATTTTGAGAATAAGTTAAAGTAATTGATGTATTTTACCTGGAAGAAATCTCCTATTGTAAAAGGAAATTTTGTTCAGGTTTGACCCAGATGGTCTTTGAAATACCTTCCAAATATGAAATTCCTCTGATTCTGAATCCATTCCAAGTTATGCAGGGCATCCTCAAAGTCTTAGTGCAGTTTTAAGCTTTAAGAGTTAAACAGAAAACACTGTGTATAGAACTGGAATTAAAGCACTCAAACATTCTCTCTGTCTCTGTCTCTCTATGTCTTTCTGTCTCTCTCAAAATTACTTAATTGGGAGAAGTCTTAAGAGCCAAGTCTACTTTTGGATTTTTCTGGTATATTTTAGAGACATATCTGAAATGGCTTTGATATATGCATTTCAGAATGCTTAAGATCTATTTAACAAATTAGAATTTAAAAAGAGAGGCTGTGTGGGGCAAAGGGTATCCTTAAACCAAGATGGTTTGAGTACAAGGTTTGCTTCTAACACATACTGACTGTGAGACTATTCAATTCATTTAAACTCTCAGTGCCTCAGGCAAGTCTCCAAAATAAGAAATTAGAGAGAAAGCACTGACCTTCATTGGTTGGGGGAGTTTCATTATTTGGGAGTTCTCAGTATTGATGAAAACACAGGTGTATTCCCCATCCTACCAAATAAAACTCAAGAAGCTTGTATTTTTGAAAATATTTAGATCATTTAGAAATGTGCCTCAGTGACCCAAAAGACCTAGATGTCTCTGTCAAAATTGCATTTATTAAATACTCATTATATGCTAGGCACTGTTCCAAGGGCTAAAAATACAAAGAAAGGCAAAGCAACAGTAACAACAAAAACATTCCCTGCAGTCAGTGAGTAAATACTCTAATAGGTACATATTCTAAGACCTGGGAATAAGACCTAACAGCAGAGAAAGCTTAGCTATGAAATTTCTTTGCTAGGCCAGTGGGTTGATTAGATCCTCTATGGAGTAATTATGGGAAAATATGGACAAGGCAGCATTTCAAACTTGCTTGAGTATATTTTTGGGAAGACAATGCAATATCCCAAGCATCCCCCTGTAAGATATAAGCAAAATTATTCTCAATTGATAGGTAAATATTTGTTTTAAGTAGTATGTTCATTTTAGATACAATATTTCTGGACACCTCTATTTGTGACATCTCCACTCGAGCCATCATTTCTACTCTCTGAATATTGAATTCCATCCTTGGACCACCTTTGAGTATGGAGAAGTCAGCTTTGACTTTATTTCACTCAGTTCCAGGCCCTCTCCAGTCCCTCCTAAGCATTTACTTCCTTCCCATTGCTGGAAAAGCTATCCATTTACTCTATCATTCTGGATCCCTTTACTTTATGTATTGTTTTCCCCTTATCTTTGAAGCCAAGGATTGTTTATGGTTACTTTTATAGGAAGACCTCATTTTATGCAATGAATAGGTTTCAAGACCATTTGCACCAGTTGAAAATCACAGTTAATAGTGGAACCCATTATTTAATATTTTATCCGAACATGCCTGGATACTTTATAACTTTTCTTAGACTTATCAGAGATACCAGCATCACTATTCGTGTACTTTGGAGCCATTATTCATAACTAAATAGCATTAATGAAAGAGAGAAGCAGTGCTCTGATGTGGACATGACCTGTTACCAGCAAGAACTCAGGAATTGAGAATGATGTGGGAGCTAATGTTTGGCATAAAACAATGTAATGACTCACACTAACACTTATTAGAGTGAGAATGAACATTGTTGGATGAACCATTGTGAGACTATGCCATTTGGGAAAATGGTATGGATTTAGTGTGTAATTAAAATTTTTTATTTTGTATTTTTCTGCCTTTACTTTTTTTCTTATATTGCCAATTGCATATGCCTAAATTCACAAATGTGTTGTTTGTGTAAAAAAAGGCCCTATTCTACCTGTATCCTCAGTGTTTAGCGCCATTGCCTGCATATACCAAACTCTAAAAATGTGTCTCTCTGTCTTTCTATCAAGAAATTGTAATTTTGTGCTTTGTATCTGAAGTGGAGAGGTGTAAATAAGGATTTCAAAACTACACACACACACACACACACACACACACACACACACACACACATATAATTAACAGGTTTATTTAACTAAAGGGAGGAGGGAAAAAGGGAATTAGGGAATAACTAACTCTTAACCCAAAACAGAGATTAAAAGCCTTATGACTACCTATAACTATACTAAACTAACTCCTTAAATTATTAAATTAGATTGGGAGATTTTGATAGGAGCAGAAGCCAAGGGCTAAAGAATCTCACACAACTAGAGTCTTCTTGGGTTAAGCTGAAGTCCCAGTAAGAAGAGTAGCTCTGCAGGTCCACACAGTATCAAGAGGAGAATGATGATTAACATACACATTGTCCACCAGGGTGAGGTAATACTCTGTCAAGATGGTCCAGTTTCCTGGCAGCTTCAAAGTTTTTTTCCCTCCATTCCACTCCCTGTCTTCTTCCCAGAGAGCCAACTGTCACTCTGTACTCACTCTCATCTCCTGAGTGCTTCGGGATGTTGGCCTGCAGGGTCTCCGTTTTTAGCTTGCTTCTGCTAAATCCCTTACAACGGTTCCCCATATAAATCACAAAATGTGTG